>NW_023277248.1:0-19418 GCF_003668045.3 Cricetulus griseus | reverse complement strand
AGACCACAGAAAAAGAATCCATCATGTTTACATTTTGCAATTTTATTGTTTGCATAGTCAGTAAAAAATACGTGATTCTGCCTTGATTTTGTGTACCGTACAGAGCTTGGATCACATTTGCCAGTTTTTGAATACTGTTGCTCCTGAGACAAGGAATTACCTTGCCTACTCCTTCAGTTAGGTAACGACATTGCTGGATAGAGTCATAAACTAGGGCTACCTTCCTAGGCTTTAAATGAAGAGCAGGGCCCTTTCTTTAATGTTGTTAAAAACCTTGAAAATTATTGTCTCTTTTCCATAAATGGATTGCCATAAGAAAATACTAATGCTCTTTTTCTTAAGAAAACAGAGACTTTCATGACTTCCACCTTGTGTCCTTTTCACTGTAGACCTGAAGGAGTCAACAGTAATAACCATCAACAGAAACAATATTTGGTCTAAGACATCAGCCCATTACTCTTAAACTCAGCCTTATTCATTTTCTTGTGACCTGTAGAGATTAAGACAGATTCAGGACCAAAATATCACACAGATGAACTCTAGCTAAATTATTAATGAAATCTTCTAAGAAACTGTACTTACTTACCAGGCCAAGGTAACCCAATTCAGTCACAAATTAATGAAGCCAGGCTTGGCCTAGAGGGCCACAGCAAGACAAGGATATAACTGTTTTATTGAGAGGAAACAGATGTAATATATCTTCATCAGAAACATAAGTTAGTGGCAATTTCCAGGATCAACACAGTTGTAGTTGCCAGGATAATATGAAAGTTGCAAGTCATATAGGGTAAACAATATTAAAATCTAAGAACATTTTTTCTTAAGCTTACATACTTCATTCATTACTAAGAAATCATATAGAGAAATACAGATTAGCCTTAATGCATCCCTGCCTGATTGAGTGCATGAGTTCATCAGGAAGTGGAAGGTACATTGTTTCCCAGGAGCCAGGGCCTTTAGCCTGAATATCCTATGGCACATGTCTCTCAAGGCAGGTAGGTCAGGCCAACTGCATGGTGCCCTGCAGAGACTTTTACCCGCTAAAATTCTGACACCACCAGTATCTGCCATTATTCTGACATTCCCATCTTTCATGTCCTAAAACGACAGCCAATTAAGCACTATGGAGACCATTTATGGCTTTTGCCATCTAAAGTCTTGATACTGTCAACTTCTTCCAAAAGTCAACAATCCAATATCCATTAGAGCAAAAAAGAACTTTTGAAGAAACATTTTATATTCCAACACCCTTCACTGTTGCTGTGATTAAATTATCTAAGTAAAAGTTATTCCAGTAATTAAATAATTTTGTTGTTACCCCTAGGCCAGTGTCTATATTTTTGGGACCTCAGGAGAGAAACACAAGTTAGGCACTGAAGAAAACAAAGTGGAACCATTGTTTGTTGATATTTTTGTCTTTTGGTTTGTCACTGTCTTAAATTCAGCTAGGTCTCTTATGCAGCCTAGGCCCGCTTGCTCAGAGACATTGCCAAATCAGTGGAAGTCTTTTTCCCACATCAACTATGAGTCAACACAATCATTTTCAGGCAGAAATCAGAAATTCTGATCTAAGAACACACTCAACTGATGTTTATTCAGATGACACTACAAGTTCTCATGTTGATATCTGAGGGTAATTAGGAGACAGAGACAATAATATATGAGTAGGTCTTAAAAATCCAAAGCCAATGTATCAATCACATAAATCACTTAAGCAGCAAAGACTCAAATACTGAGACAGCAACAACTGGAAAAACCAGTATGCAAGGATATGGGAAGACGCAAGCATCTAAGATAAAGAAGAAAAAAAATACCCTCTCCACAGCAACTTCTGCCCAAAACAAAACTTTCAGGAACTGATAAACATAAGAAATTTTATCAAGAAAAATTAGTGAAGGTCCAACATTTTTAAGGACATGAATATAACAATGTAAGAATTATAGACTACAGAAAATCAGTACACAGATTCACATATTATGAGGTCTATACAGGTCACAAAGTTACAACAATCAAAAAGATGTAAAATATTTTTGAAAAAAATGAAAGGGTTAGTGAGAAAACACCAAGAAATAAGGCAGCAGAAACACTCAACTTTAAGCAAAAGACCAGGGAAAACTTAGGAAAAGGGTGATCATGACCAATGTTACCCCGATTCCTATAATTCTATTTATATAAAAATTAAATAAACACAGACTTTCCAACTTTCACAAAATTACCTGAATGTGACCCTTGAATTTTTGTTTCTCACCCTCAAGCTACTGATATTTCTTCCAAAACCATATGCACCATGCTCTACAGTTCTCTCCACAGTGGATGTGGTCTCTTGCTATGGACCAGCAGCTCTTTGTAATTCCCTTTGATTCAGATAAATACAGTGCCACTGATGCTCAATCAAAAAATAACATAGAAAAATAATTTATAGCCAGCCATTGGTGGCCCACACCTTTAATCCCAGAATTCAGGAGGCAGAGGCAGGCAGACATCTGGGAGTTTGAAGCCAGTCTTGTCTACAGAGTGGGTGCCTGGATAGGCTCCAAAGCTCCACACAGAAACCCTATCTCAGGAAAAAAAATGAAAATATATGAAGTTTTGCTGGGTTGTGGTGGTGCACGTGTTTGATCCCAGCACTCAGGAGGCAGAGGCAGGTGGATTTCTGTGAGTTTGAGACCAGTCAGTTCTAGAAGAGCTAGTTCCAGGACAGCCTCCAAAGCAACAGAGTAACCCTGTCTTGATAAACCAAAAAAAAGAAAAAGAAATATAATTTAAAAGACAGCTAAACCAATGGAATTGAATTGGAAACCATGATATTGACACATATACCTATGAACACATGATTTTGGACAATGAAGCTAAAGTTATACAATGGAAAAAATAAAGCATCTTAATCAATTTATTTTGGCATAACTGGATGCTGACATGGAAAAAGGTGAACACTCCTCCAGTGCTGGTGGAAGTGCAAAGTCATACAGCCACTTTGGAAATAAGTACAGTGGTTCCTCAGGAAAATGGAAATCCGAGTCCCACAAGATCAAGCATTTCCACATGTAGGCATATAGCCAAAAGAAACACATTCATACAAAAAGAAGAACTGTTCAACTATGTACATACCAAGATTATTTGTAATAGTCAGAAAGTGGAAGCAACCTAGATGACCCTAAACTGAATAATGCATAAACAAAATATGATACATTTGCCCAATGGAGTACTACTCAACAGAAAAAAAAACAATGGAATCTTAAAATTAACAGGGAAATAGATGGAAGTAGAAGAAAGTATTCTGAGTGAGGTAACCCAGTTTAAAATAAAAAACAAGATATGTATTCACTTATGCATGGATTTTAGACATGGAACAAATGTTTACCAGCTTACAATCAACACTGCCAGAGAATTGCAAAAACAGGGAGAATTCTA
Organism: Cricetulus griseus; assembly: GCF_003668045.3. NCBI lineage: Eukaryota > Metazoa > Chordata > Mammalia > Rodentia > Cricetidae > Cricetulus > Cricetulus griseus. Next base: position 16,007 of record NW_023277248.1, on the reverse strand, counting down.
AGAGAGATACACATGGTCCCACAGAGAAGGGGAAAGGGACACGGACTCCTGAGCTTATTGGGAGCATGGGTGGAGGAGAGGGGGCATTAGGAGTATGAGGAGGGGAGAAGAGGATGGGGGAGGAGGAATTGAGGAAGCAGAAAGAAGGAGTCAGGGGGAAGAATAGAGGAGAGCAAGAAAAGAGAAACCATAATAGACACAGCAATTATAGGTTTAATAAGAAACCTGGCACTAGGCAAATATCCAGTGATCTAAAAGAATGACACCAACTAACAATGTAAACAACAGTCAAGATTTTACCTTAAATGCCATTCTCTGATAATGTGATCAATGACTACATCATTTGCCATCCTAAAGCCTTCATCCAGTAGCTGATGGAAGCAGAAGCAGACACCTAGAGCTAAACACTGAGCCACACTCCTGGATTCTAGTTTCAGATACGGAGGAGTAATGACCAAAGGGGTCTATACAAGACTGAACAAATCCACAGAAACAGCTGACCTGAACTAGGGGGAGCTCATGGACCAGAGACAGATAGCTGGGAAATCAGCATAGGACTGATCCAGGCCCCCTGAACATGGGGTTAATTCGGAGGCCTGGGCAATCTATGGGCCCGTTGTAGTGGATTAGAATTTATCCATAGTATATGAATGGACTTTAGGAGTCCATTCCACGTAAAGCAAAACTCTATCATCTTAGAGAATCTGGGCTGGTTCTAGGCCATGCTCCAAATGATATGGCAGATTTTGAAAATCACTCACAGAGGCCTCAAATTCCCTGAGGAGCAAAAAGGGGATGGAATAGCGATCAGTGAGTGTCAGGGGAAGAGGTGGGAGTAAATTGTGATTGGCATGTAAAAAAGCTAGTTTCTAATTTAAATTAAAAAGTGGAAAAAATGCTCCCAATTTCCATGGCCTTTGGAATATAACATGGAATCTGCCCAATCTACCTGCACAGCACCAGGCACACTTGAGGAATCTCTGCACATCAGAAACTCCTTTTCTCCCCTGGAACTAAACTTCACTGAATGACATCATTGTGTTTAGTTGCACCAACAAGTTACAAGCATTCTAATCATGTATACATGAAAGACGATCCACAACACCAGTTTTATAAAAGTTCCTAAACCACTTACAATATTTTCAATACAATCCTGAAAAGGAATACAATATTCAGAACTTCCAGAAAGCAGACCTTCAGTTTTCTTATCTGTCTTCCCACTGCTACCAATAGCACTGACCATATGTGAACACTAGACAGTGGTACTGCAAGAATTTTACCCCTCCATGCTAGGGATGCAGAGTTTCCTATTACCCATTAATTCCATACTGGGAGGCATGGAGGACAAAGGCCATTGCCCAGGTCAACATATGTACCAACAGAACTACACACTGGCTCATGTTCTGCCCAATTTCCAACAGAATTGAAAGCTTACTGGGTGGTGAGGTGGTGGCACATGACTTTAAATAACTGCACCAGGGAGGCCAATGCAGTAAGATTTCTGTGAGTTCAAGACCAGATTGCTCTAGAGTGTGAGTCCCATTAGGACATGACTGTTAAAAGGTGAAACCGTGTCTGAAAAAACAAGCAGCCAATAAATAACTAAGAAATGAAATGATAGCTCACCAGACCTACGAACACCATACACTACTAAGGTATAGCTCATGGTCTTCCTTACAACTTATTTCAGCAAAGGCAGAAGAAACCATGGCAAAAACCCACAAATTAACTGACACTAGTACTCCTGACTGCTAACACCTGCCCCCCAAGAAAACCCACATTGTCTAAGGCTAATGTGGTAGGACTCACATTAGCAGCTTCCCTACTGGGTGATCAGACGTAAAATGACTCAAACAGTACAGTCCTTCCAGCTCTGCCCTTAGAGCAGAGTATACAGAGCCCTAGTCTAAAAAGTCTTGATTTTAGTAGCAATTCCTCCTCTCTCATATAGTACACCCTGTTCCTCATCTAAAGCAAAGGGTCCTTTGTGTGCACATTGCATTACACACTTAATATCCTGTGCAAGAAACCCATTGCCTCAGAGCTGGGAAACCCTGAGAGCAAACACAGGTTACATCCACACAGTACTTGTTGTTTCTGTGTAACTGAGTTAAAGAAAAACAGGCCACAGAATAGAAAACAATAGAGTATTATAGATATTGCTTGGAGGCAGAAAACTCAAGTTGAACATGATGCATTTAAAATGTCAAAAATTATTCTGAAAACATGAAATACATTTTATGACCATGTGTTCCAGAGACTAGAGACTAGTATTAGATCAGAAGAAAAGTTTCTTATGCCTTTTCTACAAAGATTAAGACCATAAATCAGAAAGATTCCAGTCCTTAGAAGTGGATACTAGTAGTTAAGTAAAATACAATCACACAGCCAGGGTATTCCTTAAGTAAATTCTTAAGTACAGCATTGACCTGAAACAACGGGTCATTCTTCAGGGACAATGTCCTGAGGTGAAGGTCATGGGGATATGAAAGATAGTACAAGTAGAAGGTAGCAAAGATAAATGCTAGGTTTGTGAGGTATTGCAGATGATATGCCCCAGACTAACTAAGCTTCTTGACAAGAATAGCATCCTGTACACCACATAAATTGAGTGGGAGGTTGGAAGTATATGGGAGAATCATATGAAGCCATCAAAATATCATATAATTGGAGAAATTCTGGTAGAGACTAGTCAAACAATTCCACACAACAGAAACAAAGTATCTCAAGAACATTACTGACTTAAGACACAGTGGCCTTAGGACAGAAAACAACAGCTCCATATGCCAGGAAGAGTTTGGTTCTCAGGATTTGAAGACACACTTCCAAATGTTCCTGGCCCCAGACCATTAAAAGCTCTCTCAAACATACTGCAGGTTTTAGAAAGGAGCTCTCTTTATTGTGAAAACATCAGGCCCCAATGAAAGCTCTCAAGCCCAAACCCCAAGCTGTTACTGAGTCCACCCAGGCTGAGGGCTTAAATGAAAGCCTTGCTTAATGAGGTGAGTTCTTAACACAACTGTGTTTTATTTACAAATAATTCTTACCTGGTTACTTATTACGCACCTGACAAAACTGTGTTTATTCTCAAGGAAAAAAAAAACTAGAATGTTCTGACACCAGGATTTAAGTTTTTTGTGACCCTGTATTGCCTCCTTGTCCTGCTTGTTAGATGCCTGTTCTTCCATATGGTGCGGAGCCTGGTGGCTTGTGGTAAATCAGGGGTAGATTCTTTGTAATCATTTGCAGCCAAATGTCTGGAAAATGCTTATGAACAATGCTTATGTGTATCCTAGCATCCAACAAGGTTGGTTAGAATGTACTTATCTTTGGGTGTTTCAGAGGCAGTCCTCCCACAGCTCAATTCTATTTTGGGAGACATTCTATTTCCTAAGCATTGGTAAATCCTTTTATCAACAATTCTACTCTCCGAATTATGGATTAATAGAAGACTGCTACCTAACACATGATATGCCTCTGGACAACCTGCACAAAATTACCGATGAATGGAGATTGCACGTAAATGTTAAATGCAGAGTGTTGAGTGTCAAGAAAATACTGGAAAAACTAGGCATCTCTGAGATAGGCAAGCTGCTTTCCATATATTCTACATGAATTTTTAGTTGTGCCAGGCTTTGGTGGCAAACACCATTAATCCCAGCACTTGGGAGGCAGAGACAGGTGGAACTCTGTGAGTTCAGGGCTAGGCTGGTCAACAGAGTGAGTGCCAGGATGGGCTCCAAAGCTCCACACAGAAACCTCCAAAAATCCAAAAAGAAAAAAAAAGAATATTTAAGTTGACTAGAAACCTGCTCCTATATCCATCTCCCTGCTCATAATACTCTGATCAAATTAAGCCTGCAGAGCAAAATTAGTGAGAGACCTCCCCGTAGGTTAAACAATTTACGTGGGCCACATGGGATTTCCCTAGACAGGAAATCTGGCCTCACTCTCCCCACAGATACAAGGAGGACTCAACACACTGTCTGCCACACCTCAGCATCTGATCCTCCCATCTGCAGACAGCATCCCCTAGCTCACCATTTTGTGGTTTTCCAGATCACTGAAGTTCTCAGCTCAGCTCCTGTAGCAGCAACCACACCGCAGCAAACAAAAGGGCTGTCTCCTCTTCAAAGTCAAGCCTGGTGAGCAGAAGAGTCCTGAACCTCTTCTGACTGGCAGGTCTCCTGGAGGGCCTGATTGGATAGTGAGGATTGAGTGACAAGAGCGCCTCCCATAGGGTTAGAGTGTGCTTAAAGACACAGTATTGTGGTTCCTGGCCATGCCTCCCACACAAGATCTGCAACAATGTTCATTTCAATAGCACCGGCTCCAGGCTAATTTGCAGACCCTGAAACTTTCCTGGTCTCCATAAGAACTTCCCCTTATCCTCCAGGATATACTTAAAAAGTTTTTACAAACCAAAGAATCCCACTGAGGATGTAGCAAACCAAATGGTACCAAATCAAAATGAATTAGGAAAAGCTCACGTGGGAGACACAGAACAGGGATGGAGCAGATCGCTCCACAGCCTCCCTTTCCTCATTACACTGCCCCCTCCCTCCCCTGCTCTCCCTTCATCCCCTACCCTCCCTGCCCTCCTTCCCGTGTCTTCTACTACCTTAAAAAATCACAAAATCCTACCTGTGTGCTAGATCTTCTAAAATCCAGGGGAGGAAGTCCAAAGGCTGGCGGGCTGAAGAGTGGTTGCTTGGGAGCGCAGGGCACACTGGGAAATGTAGTCTGGAGCAAGCTCTCTGCAGGAAGCGCTGCTGGCTCACCTGGCTGGCTTTGCAAGTGAATGAGCAAGTGAATAAGTGAATCAGTGACTCAGAGAGCTGAGCCTTCCTGTGAATTGAATGCAGGCAGCATCCCGGTGACAGCAGTCAAGTCAGTGATGCAGTTTACAAAGGGCAAGCTGTCGAGCAGGGTGGGGCAAGAATGGTGATGGATGGGGATGTTCATTCTCAATCTCGCCGGCACCTGCATACTCGCTCCCGCTTGGGAGTCCATGAATAAGAAATCGAAGGAATGAGCGAATGAATGAATAAATTAATAAACAGATGAATGGATGATTCAGATGCAGCCTCGGCGGCAGCATCAGTGGTCCAGCACTGAGGCAAGCCAGGAGGGAAGCAGGGAGGGAGCCCAGAAAGGGCAAGCGGATGGGCTCTGGGCTCTGGGGGTGTTGTGTGTGTGGGTCATTGAGTTAAATAGCTGTTTTTGTATGTTGCATAATAAAGAATGGCCATAATTGAATACTATGTTTTCTATTAATAACACATAATCATCAATTTCACAAGCCTATGTGTAATACTATTTGGGTAATTGAAATTTGTCATGGTTTCTCAAATTTCCTCTCTAAATTCCTCTCTAAACAGTGAATCATGTACTGACCTAGTTTTTGTTTCTATAGCTGTGAAGAGACAACATGTACATGGCTAATATTTTATTTTATTTTTTAAGACAGTTTTGCTCTGGGGTTTTGGAGGCTGTCCTGGAACTAGCTCTTGTAGACAAGACTGGTCTCAAACGCACAGAGATCCACCTGCCTCTGCATCCTGGGTGCTTAGATTAAAGGCATGCACCACTACACTGTGGCTATGGCTAGTTTTTTAAAGGAAAAACATTTAATTGGGTGGCTTACATTTTCAGAGGTTTTATCAAGTATCTTAATGTTGCAACATGGTAGAATGCAGGCAGAGATGGTGCTATAGATGGAGGTGGGCATTACACATATTGACCACTGGCAATGGGAAGTGGTCTGGTACACTTTTCATGGCTTGACCATATAAACGATCTCAGTATAAAACCCCCCAGTGACACACTTGCTTCAATAAGTTCATACCTACAGCAACAAACCAACCTGATAAAAGTGCCAGTCCCCATGAACTCTGGGGGCCAATTACATTCAAACTAGCACAGGTACTATGCATTAAGGTTCAAAAGGAAGTATGATATATCCTTTTGTGTGAGTAAACAATGAACTCATCCTACTGAGAAAGACTAAATTTTAAGTTTGTTTTCACATCAGAATTTATTAGTCTATGAATTTTTTGCTGGGGCACACCTAAGGCCCCAGAATTAATTACATGAAGTATGCAGCTTACATTTCACACAATTTGGGAATAACTAACACATTGTTGATTATCCTTGGATTGGACAGAGACGCTAGTGAGGAACTTCTTTAACAACAGTTATATTTTGTTGAGAAGCCTGTTTTAACAAATTTGCTTCCAGTGACTAGCAAATGTTAAGCTATTATCTTTCCTGCGTTTTCATGCACCTAAAGATAAGCCATACCATCATTAATTCTAAGGCACTTTGCTATATTTTTTATATTAGTGGTCAAACATATATGTGAATCAGAACCCTGATTTTAATGAGCATAGTAAATAAATGTCTTTTAGACATGTAAAAGTAGCTTAGCCAGTACCACTACTAAACCCAAAACTGTCCCAAAAATGGAGAACACAGTGACACACATACTCTTGACTATCAGACCCAGTCCTAGAACCCCAGGACACCAGTGATCTTTAGATTTCTTTGTTGGAGAATATTATGTTTTAAAAAGACAAAACTAAACATGCCTCAACATACATTTTCATATTTCCAGTTTTGGCAAATTATATTTAGTCCAATGAAAGACATCTGTTAGTCTCATGAATTAGTTTAGATTGAATGGCAATGCTGTTTGATGAACAACTTTTATAAGAAATTTTTTGTGTTCGAATATAATCTTTATCACTTTCGATGGTCTCTGGGTTTCCTCCCAGCCCACCCTATGCCCTGTGGAAACAAAAGCATGACTTCTTCCCTGATGTAACACATATCTTGGTTTTTATTCTGAGTTCAATGTATCTCTAAAGTATATAGGTTGCTTTAATTTGCAATTTCTTTTTTTATCTAGTATCTCCCAATTCTGTTATTTCCTTTTCAGTAGCATTTGAAAAATATAAAGTTAATAATCTATTATTTAATCTGTCTCTGGAATTCTTAATTACCTTTTAGTTTACTGAGAATATCATTCCAGGAAACTCATAATGTGTTATTATAAGCAATCTATATTTGTGTTTTGGTTTTTGAGGCAGGGTTTCTCTGAGGCTTTGGAGTCCCTCTTGGAAACAGCTCCTGTAGATCAGGCTGGTCTCAAACACACAAAGATCCACCTACCACCACTGCCTGAGTGCTGGTATAAAAGTTTTTAACCAACACCATCCGGCATAATTAATCTTTATTAAGAAAAAATCAGAAGTCAGATATGGGGTAAGAACCTCAAAGATCATAGAACAAGTTGAACAGCCATCAGTGACTCCTACCTCTTCTATTTCTCAATCTAAAACAGAGATCTATCAGCCCCTCCTTACTAAGTCGTGTCTCAAATCTCTCCACAGTTTTCCAAACCTCTATGATATTTTTGTACAGGTAACTGGTAGCTTTGCTCTCTGACGGCCAAAAACCTTTATTATAAAAATATAATGAAAATACCACACAACTCTCAGGACTTCAGTTATCTATCTTACATGTTTGCTATTTCCACTCCTCACATGAAAGTCTCCATGACTGATGTCTCATAGTATGGATATCTCAAAAGGCTGTGGTCTCAAATGCAACTCAGCTTCATCTTCACTGTTTCATGCAATGAAATCTCACAGAGCCTTCACTTGGGGTCTGAATGTCCAAAACATAAATGTGTATTATAGTGCAGAACTGACCACAGAAGAATCCATCATCTTTATATTTTGCATCTTTATTGTTTGCATAGGCAGTAAAAAAATAGGTGATTCTGCCATGATTTTGTGGACCCTACCAAGCTTGGACAAATTTGCCAGTTTTTGAATAATGTTGCTGCTAAGGCAAGGAATTAATTAGCATACTCCTTCAATAATTTAAGGGCATTGCTGGATAGAGTCATAAACTTGGGCTATCTTCCAAGGCTTTGAATGCAGAGCAGGGCCCATTTTTTTTACACCAAGATAAATTTAATGAAACCCAAGAGAATTAGAAAAGCAAACAAATTCTAATTTATCAACAATATGCTGTAGGATGGATGACCTGATACTTATCAATCTTCAATCATTCAATCCATCCATCTTTCATCTATCTGTCATCATCATCTATCTTTTTTATTTGAATTAGAAACAAGATTGTTTTACATGTCAATCCCAGTTCCCATTACCTCCCTTCCTCCCCTACCCCTCCCAACTAACACCCTCTCTATCACATATCCTTTCTGCTCCCCAGGGAGGTTGATCCCTTCCTTAGGGGGTCATAAGTGTCTATCATATACTTTGCGATAGTGCCTAGGTCCACCCCCATGTGTCTTGGCTCAGAGAACATCCCTCTATGGGATTGGGCTCCCAAAGTCCACAACTATGCTAGGGATAAGTACTGGACTACTACAGGAGGTTCTGTAGATTTCCGAGGTTTGCTCTTTCTTTAATGGTTTTAAAAACCTTGAAAATTACTGTCGCTTTTCCATCAATGGATTGCCATAAAAACTACTAATGATCTTTTCCTAAGCAAAACAGAGACTTTAATATCTTCCTCCTTGTGTGCTTTTCACTGTAGACATGGAGTCAACAGTAAAAACCATCAACAGAAGCAATATTTTGTCTGAGACATCAGCCCATTACTCTTAAATTTGCCTTATTCACTTTCTTAGGATGTGTAGAGATTAAGGAATATTCGGGTCTGAAATATCACACAGATGAACTCTAGCTAAGTTTTTCATGGAATCTTCCAAGAACGTGTGCTTACTTACCAGGCCAAGATCACCCAATATAGTCAAAAGTGAATCAAGTCACTCTTGGACTAGAGGGCCACATCAAGACAAGGATATGACTGTTTTTTTGAGAGAAAACAGACTTTTTATGTCTTTATCAGGAACATAAGTTAGTGGCAATTTCTAGGATCAATACAGTTGTAGTTGCCAGGATAACATGAAAATTGCAAGCCATACAGGGCAAACAAAATTAATGTCTAAGAACAATTTTCTTGTTAAACTTACATACTTCCCTGATTACTAAGAAATCATATAGAGAAATTAACCTGAATGCTTCACTGCCTGATGGAGTGCATCAGTTCATCAGGAACCGGAAGGTACATTGTGTCCCAGGAGCCCTGGACTTTAGCCTGAATATCCTATGATACATATCTCTCAAGGCAGATAGGTCAGGCCAACTGCATAGTACCCTGCAGAGAATTTTACTCAATGAAGTTCTGACCCTGACCACCAGGGTCTGCCATTCCTCTGACATTCCCATCTTTCATGTCCTACAACAACAGCCAATTAAGCACTTTGGAGAGCTTTTATGGCTTTTGACCTCATGAGAGGAAATTGAGCTTCCCCTGGTGGAAGAAGGACCACATGGGACTTCACAAGACAGGGAATCTGGCTGCACCTCTCTGCCCAGATACAAGGATGACCTACTGCACTGTCTGCCACACCTCACTATCTGCTCCTCTCCATCTGCAGACAGTATCCCCTAGCTCACCATTTTGTGGTTAGTCAGATTACTGAAGCTCTCAGCTCTAATCCCTGCAGCAGCAACTGCACCATAGCATATGAAACCACTGGCTCCTCCTCAAAGTCAAGCCTGAAGCCTGCCGACCTGAAAAGCCCTGCTCCTCCTCTGACTAGCAGGTCACATTGAGGGCCTGATTGGATAGTGAGGCTTGAGTGACAAGGTTAGAGTTTGCTTAAAGACGCAGTATTATGTTTCCTGGCCATGCCTCCCATACAAGAAAAAAATCTTTTCTAGATAGTCAATGATATGCATTAAAATAGCACTGGCTTTAATTGCAGACATTGCTGTCTTCCTGGTCTCCATAGGAACTTCCCCTTGTCCTCCTGGACAGAATTGGAAAGTGTCTACACCCCAATAAAACTCTCAGGTGATGCAGCAATCCAATCCAGACCAAATCAAAATTAATTTGAGTACGTTCACAAGGGAGATGAAGCAGGGATGGAGTTGAGCACAATGGTTCCACCGCCCCCTCCCTCCTTTCCCCCCACCTCCACTTTATTCTTAGTCTCAGCTGGACCAGAACTATGTGATCCCTGAAGTTCCAGGGCTATTGCTGTGTGGGATAAACAGTAATGACAGCAGTTGCTGCTTCTGGAACAACAGCCACAACAGGAATAAGAGAAGGAGCATTGGCAGTGGCTGCAGCCTCCCTTACTCCAATCTCCACAGTTGCTGCTCTGGATCCAGGGATGGGTGGAGCGAACAACGGCCGGCTGGAAGAAACTGGTCACCTCTAGATATTTTATGCATGGGGTTTGTAAGAAAGGAGATATCTGTTGATACCCTATGTCCTCTGTGACAGTCCATATGGTGTAGTGTGCAAGTATTTTCAAAGTGGGAACTGTGTTTATGGAGACAGCTGCAGATATGAACACAGAACGCCACTGCTTAAGTACCTTCACAGGACTCAGTGACCAAGGAAGGGTCAGAGAAAGAGCCAGCTGCAGTGAAGACAAATATGTAGCTCTGCCCCTATGCTGCAGTGGGAGAGTGTCGCTATGGGGAAAACTGTGTGTATCTCCATGGAGACTACTGTGACATGTGTGGCCTTCAGGTCCTGTATCGAGTGGTGCTGCCCATAGGTCACAACACATAAACTCTTACATTGAGTTTCATGAGCAGCACATGGTGCTCTCTTTTTCTGTGCAGTGCATCAAGGACATGATATGTGGGATCTGCTAGGAGGTGGTCTATGAGAAAGCCAACCCCAGGGAGCCCTGCTTTGGGGTCCTGCCCAACTGCAATGACACCTACTGTCTCAAGTGTATCCAAAAATGGAGAAGTGCTAAGAAATTTGAGAGCAAGATCATAAAGTTAGGCTCCTCCCCAAACTTCATTTGTGCTTTCTGTGTTTGAGAAGAATTTAGTATCTTGATCCAACTTCCAACCAGAAGGACCACAATTAAATGCATGTATTTTATCATGAATCTGGGTGCTGTAATTGGGATTTCTTTTTGTATCTCAGCTAGCTGCTAGGTTAGTCCATCTGTCTATTTTAGTTGAATGAGGAAACCCTGTGTATCAGTTAGTAGACTCCTGTGTATCAGTTAGTAGACTCCTCATTCAGTTACTAGACCCCAGAGAGGAGATGGGGAAAGGAGACACAAAAAACCATGAGTATTGTCTCTGGGGGACTGTTTGAGTATCATGTCCCACAGGTGAAAGTGTGCCCAAAATATTATTAAAAATTAAACAGAGATATGAGGAAAAATAGAGCTTGCTTTCTTCTGTGGTTTCACACTGAGGTCATATGAACAGAAGATACTTTCTTCCTGGTTGTGTCAGAGACTTCAGACAACCAGGAAAGAAAAGAAAGAACCAGATTTCAAACAAAACAAAACAAAACAAAACAGGTCTTCCCCCCTTCAGAAAGCTGGGAGATGGCTCCATTGCTATTACTTTATTCCTGAAATTCAGGCAAATGATTACTAATAAAAAGAATGGTGTTCATGGAAATTTTCATACTTAGAGGATATTTAGCTAGGAAGAATGTTTTAATGAGCTCTATTGTTAGACAGCACATCTTCCTCCATGAGCAGGTGAAAAAAAACACATCTGCATTATTTTAGGATACCTAGAGGAATGGGATAGAGGAATGCATCACTCCATGTATGTATAAAGCTGATTTATTAAAATGTCTCACAAGCTATTGTTCAGGAGGTCCAAACAAGGCTTCCTACCAATGGAAATCTGAAGAATCCAGTAGAACTTTTATCAGCCTTTAGGCTAAATCAAGTCAAGAATCCAGTAATTGTTCAGTCCATGTGACTGGAAATGTCAGCTTGTCTCCTTACACACAAAAATTCCAAAGAAGTAGGCTCTATTACTAGTAAAGGTATGAATTTCATAGGGAGAGCTAGAGCAAGCAGGCAAAAAGCAACAGTTTCCTTCTTCAATATTGTTAATAGATGTTGGCTTCTGCCAGAAAGTGAAATCCAGGTTATCAGTGGATCATATTCTCTGTTTGATTATTTATTTTTGTTGTTGTTTTTACATGTGTTTTCAAGAAATGGTTTGTATGTGAGGCCTGGAAATCATTCTGTAGTCCAGGCTGGTCTGAATCTCAGAAGTCCCACTTCTTCTTCTTCCTCCTGAGTGTTGATGTTAAAGCTGTGCATTGCTACCAAGCACCTAAAGGTGGATCTTATCACCTGAAATTGTCCAGATTAATGACCAGTTTTCCTATGTAAAAACATTTAATTAAGTAAAATCCTCTTAAGTGTAATCAATTCTTTATGAATTAGTTAATTCTAGAATAGGCATCTCAACTACCAAGGCAGACGACATGAGAACATTGTCTTACCTGAAGGAGGCAGGGACATCATAGGAGTCATTCCAAAACAAACTTTTGTCAAACAAAAGAAGGATGGTGATACTGAAAAATGTTGGTGCTTATTATATAATCCAGTACCAATACCATGGACTGGAATGGTACTATCACTTCTAGAAGGCTGGAGAGTCTTCTCATCTGAATTAACTTAATATACAAGCTAATGTCTCATCATCATACCACAGAGAATAATATGATTTGGATAACCTTCACAGTTGTGCCTGGGTAAGTGTCTCTTGACTTAATCTACATCATATCAATTTGAAAATCAATGTTAACCACTATACAAAATGATATCATTTTCTTGGTAGACTGAGAAAACCTTCCTAATTTAGTGATATCTCAAACACCAATGAGCCATGTTTGATGCCAAAAATAAAAAGCCTTTAATTGTAGATTTACTCCTTTCCCAGAGGTAAGTAGCAATTGTCTGAGGATTACAAGGACAGAATTTTGGACCTCATGTAAAGTAAGGCATAGTACAGAAGTCTTCTGACTCAAGTTTTTACCTTATTAAATCAGAATCCCAGTTAAGTCTAAGCAGGAACTGATCTATGACTTTTTACCAAAGAGAAGCAGAGAGACACAGAGAGACAGAGACAAATAGATATAGACTGTGAGACATATACAGAGAGAAAGACACACATACACACACACAGAGAGAGAGAGAGAGAGAGAGAGAGAGAGAGAGGAGAGAGAGAGAAAAAGAGGACTACCTAAGAACCCATTGAAATATAACTTACAAAGTCACCCAAACTGTCACATATCTTTGTACTAATTCTTAAGTGTGGTTTGCCCTCACAAAATCACACATTTCCAAAATTCACTCTTTCTAGTAATATGTGTACTAAATCCATGATAAAAAAACTCTTTTTGCTGACCTGTCTTCATGTGAGGCAGAACAGAGATCTCTGTAAGTTCCAGGCCTAGCCTATCTACTAAATAATGAATTCCAGGACAGACAGGTTTATAAAGAGACTGTGTCTCAAAACATAATCACACCAAAAATTTCTACTTAATAAAATTTAGAACTGTGAAAATGGATTACCAGATAAAGCACTCATCTTACAACTATCCCTTCTCTTTTGCATTCTAAAGACAGTTGCTACAGTACATGCCTATAATCCAATGATTTTGATGACAGATAAAATGCAGACAGAAGAAATTCTGCCAAGTCTATTTATGTGGTATGACAACCTAAAATCCCTGTCTCACATATGCTATCTATAAAAACAAACACCCAAATTGTTCTCTGATATTTCTACCCAAATCGTGACACACATGCACAGTTTTGACACAAGAAATCACATGCAGACAGAAGTAAATAAATAATAAAATTATAATATGATGGTTTGGCACACACAATTTATTCCAATATCTAGGAAGGAGAGACAAGCAAAGTTGAATTTGGAGTCAACATCATCTGCAAACTGAGTTCAAGTCAGCCATAGATATGTAGAGAAACCCTGTCTCAAAATAAAATTCCAACTCTGATTATCTTGGACTCATCCTGAAATCCTTTTCCAAAACACACTTAAGTGTTCAGCTTAATCTCAGCAGAGATCCTGAGGTACAAGACAGTAACTCTGAAACTCTTTGTTTTGATGTCTGCTAGTGGTATATGTCAAATTGCTTACATATATGAATTTAGTTGAGTATGGAAGCAGAGACAAGCAGATGTACTTGAAGTCAAGCCAATTTCAACTACATAGTGAATACAATAGTAAGATATTTCTCAAACACTCACACACACACAGTTACAAATAAAGTTGAATATAAGTTTGCCCTGTTATTTGAGACAAGATCTCATAAGAAAGGTCTAGTTAGTAAAACTCATAGTGTATAGTTTAATGAATAACATATTTTGAATTTTTTAAGACAAATTCTAGTAAAAATTTCATTCTCTACCATTAGCTCATTATTCAAACCATGACAGCTTTTTTTATACAAGAGACAGCTTCTAAACTATTGTGTGCATATTTACATAAGTTCAAGAGTACTGAAAATGGAAAAAACATTTAATTGTTTATATTCCTATGCAGATTTTCCTCTAACAAATCATTCTATGAAATCATTTTCAATATTTTCTTGAACATTTTTCTAATTTAGATACATTTTAGCTAGTTTATCTCTAAATTTTCTTTTAATACTATGTCTCCAACTCTGGAAGCTGAAATAATGCATATTAAAGTATTTTTCAGCTACAATTAACCCAGTGAATTTTTTAAAGATTTTATTTACTTATTATGTATACAGTCTTCTGCCTGCATGCCAGCAGAGGGCACAAGATCTCTTTCAAAGATGGTTGTGAGGCACCATGTGGTTGCCGGGAATTGAACTCAGGACCTATGGAAGTACAGTCAGTGCTCTTAACCTCTGAGCCATCTCTCCAGTCCAACCCAGTGAATTTTTAAGAATGTTTTTGTAAATAGTTAAAAACCTTCCAAATATTCTGTTGAAATTTTTAATACCACTCTATCTTTAATTTTATCTGGATCACAAAAATAAAAGGTATTTGCTGATACATGATCATATTATTTGTTATGATACCAACATATTGATTTACATACCTGTTGTTGTATGTTACATGAAATAAAGAATTACTATAATTGAATACTAGGTTTTCTATTAATAACACATAATGAAGAAGTACACAGCCTATGTATAATATGATCTTCTCAGAAGTAATTCTGGCAGTGTTTCTCATATTTCCTCTCTAAAAAGGTATGGAATCACATACTGATTTAGGGTTTATATAGCTCTAAAGAGACTCCATGTACATTGCTTATCATTTAAAGGAAAAACATGTTATTGGGCTGGCTTAATGTTGCAGAGGTTTTATCAGGTGTCATCATGGTGTAACATGGTAGAATGCAGGCAGACCTGCTGCTGTAGAAGGAGCTGGGCATTGTACACCTTGACCACTGGAAATGGGAAGAAGTCACGGACACTGTTCACAGCTTGAGCCTATATATGATCTCAATATACAACCCCTAACAGAGGAATCTAAAATGGCTAAAAGACATTTAAGAATCTCCTCGAAATCCTTAGCTGTCGTGGAAATGCAATTCAAAACACCTATGAGATACCATCTTACACTGGACACAATGGCTAAAATAAAAGCACCAATGACTGTCTATGCTGGAGAGGAACTGGAGAAAAAGGAACACTCCAAAATTGCTGGTGGATGTGCAAACTTGTACGAATACTTTGCAAATCAGTGTGGTAGTTTCTCAGGAAAATTGGAATCAGTCTATCTCAAGAATCAGCAATTGCACTCTTAGGCATATACCCAAATAATGAACATTCATACAAAAAGGATATCTGTTCAACTATGGTCATAGCAGTGTTGTTTGTAGTAGCCAGAACCTGGAAGCAACCTAGATCAACTGAAGAATGGATACAGAAAATGTGGTACATTTACACAATAGAGTATTACTAAGCAGAAAAGGCAATGGAATCTTGAAATTAGCTGGCAAATGGATGGAACTAGAAGAAACAATCCTGAGTGAGGTAACCCAGTCACAAAAAGAAAAACATGGTATGTATTCAGTCACATATGGATTTTCAACATGGAACAAAGGATTACCAGTCTACAATCCTAACCACCAGAGATGCTAGGAAACAAGGAGTAATCTAAGAGATAA
>NW_023277247.1:0-19600 GCF_003668045.3 Cricetulus griseus | reverse complement strand
AGCTGGGTGTGGCAGCACTCAGGAGGCAGAGGCAGGTGGATCTCTGTGAGTTCGAGGCCAGCCTGGTCTACAGAGTGAATGCCAGGATAGGCTCCAAAGCTACACAGAGAAACCCTGTCTTGAAAACAACAAAACAAACAAACAAACAAACAAACAAACAAAGGAGCTGGGTGTGGTAGCTCATGTTTGTAATCCTAGACTTGAGAGGGTGAGGCAGAAAGATCACATCAGTTTGAAGCCACCTACATAATAGGCTATGGGAAATTCACAGACAGCCCATCTCAAACACTTTCCCCAAAAGAAGTGAAAAATACTTATAGATGCAGTTTTATTGTAAAAATATAAATTACCTTTAAATATTTAATGGATTTGATGCAATTCAAGTTAAAAATCTTTCTAAAATTTTTTAAATTATAAAACCACACTTAAGGGCAGGCCTCATACCCAGCAGTAGTTGGCTTTAAAAAATGAACTCAATGGTATTTTTGGAGCTTATTTTGTCTCATAATGCTTTATTTGGGCATTTTTCACCTTACTGGCATTCTGCTCATATGTTATGATTTCTGATTTTGTGCTTTTAATGGTGTGTGTGTGTGTGTGTGTGTGTGTGTGTGTGTGTGTGTGTTTTCTTGTTTTGGTCTGTTTGTTTTCTAAGTAGAGAGAGAAAGAAGGGGTGTAGTTGGAAGGATGGGGAGATGGGGATGATCTTGGAGTAGATGAGGGAGGGGAAACTGTGAATCCACAAATCTAGTGTACACCATGGTGACTAGAGTTAATGATAATGCCGTGCATCTGAAAACTGGTTAGAGTAGACTTTAAGTGTTGTCACCACAAAAATAGTATGTGAGGTGAAATACTTCATAGCTTGACTTAGACATTTTGCAATGTTTAGATACATGAAAATAGATTGAAAACTACAAAGAAGTGATTGTTAACCTGTCATCTAAAAACATGTATTTAGGGAGTATAGATGCAGATCCATTACTGATTGCCTTATATAATACGTGTATTCTAGCGCTGCCTTTCTAAGATGAGGTGTAACCTGAAAGCGTAGTTCACTAAAATAAGACATACGCACATTCTACAATTCTTACAGAAACAGGATGCCCACAGTGACTCGGGAACGTCTCCATATAACATAATGCACAAGAGATGAATTAGGAACAGGACACATGCTACAGAAGAAAAAGGGTGGGGTGGAGCCCTCCACATAAGGGTCAATGTAGCACAAATTCTCTTTGGTCTTAATAATAAAAACTCAGAGTCAGCTATCAGGGGGTGAAAGCTGAAGGATCAGAGAAGCAGAGCAGCCAGCTACTAGGTTCTCACCTCTACCAATGCTCAGACCAAAGGGGTGATCCTGTCCCTACGAATCCTCAGACTGCCTTATATTCCCCTCTCTGCCCAACCATATTACTCCTCTCTCCAACTCTCTAGTGCTGGGATTAAAGGCATGTGATGAGATCACTCTATATGAGCTGTTTCTCTTTTAGACAGATTCAATCTTGTGTAGCCCAGGCTGGCCTTGAATTCACAGAGATCCATCTGCCTCTGTCTCCTAAATGCTGGGATTAAAGGTGTCTGCCACCACTGCCTGGTCTCTATGGCTAACTAATGGCTTAGCTCTACACTCTGATCTTCAGGCAAGCTTTATTTGTTATGGCATAAACAAAATATCACCGTAGATCAATCCTGTCTCTTCGAATGCCACCATCAAGTAAGGATAGTGCTTCTACTTGCCACAGATTGAGATAATTCCTGCTGCATCAACAGTCAGCTCTCCAAACCCTCACGGGACTCAACTAATCATGGATCAAAAGCATTTGGAAAAAACAACTGCATCTGCACTAGACACATAGATTTCTTCCCTCCTCTCATCATTATCCCTTAAACAATGCAACAAACACACAATTCTGTACTAGGTTTTGTAGGTAATCTAAGGATGCTGAAGTGCACAGTCACAAACCATTTTACATCAGGAGCCTGAGCATTCGAAGGTTCTGGTGCTCATGGAAGGTCTTGGCCTCAATCCCCTGCAGATGCCCGGTGACTAACATGATTACCACCAAGTAAACCAGCTTCTGGAGGAAGTGGCTGGTGTCCAGCAAGGCCTGGCAGGAAACTACAATCAATCCAGAGTGCAAAGCTGAGTGTCCAGAAAGTCAGTGGGGACACATGTGTGGGTCCCTTCTACTTTAGCAGAGCTCTTCCAGGGAAGGGACACCCATGGACAATAGCAGGACAAGGGATGGCAGAGCTCCCTCCAGAGGCCAAGAGATTCAGGACCTAAAGAGATCATGGTTGGCAGGCCACGTGGGGTCTCCTACGAGCCCAGTCAGGTCTCCCTCCACGGCTCTGCTTGTCCCTGAAACAGCTTGTTTTCACACTGGGGCTAGTTACTGTCAATCAAGGCTCGAGGAATGAGAAACCCTCATTTGACTATAGAGTCAAGCACCATTCATCACCTATTCAAAGCTAAAATTTTAACCTCATTTGGGTCTGAGGCTCTTACTGGCCAAACGTCTAGTAAAGAAACTTAAAATTCAATCCTAAATACCTAATTATTAAAAAATAAAACAGAGGAAATCTTCTCCTGAATAATCAATAAGCAAATCCAACACACAGTAAGTGTATTTGGAAAATACAAAGAAGACATGGAGCAAGAGATATGGCTCAGTGAACTGACTGCTGTGAGAGCTGGAGACCCGGGCTGGAAATCACTGGGGCTTAGCTGGACCAGCCTGTCTAGCTGAACTAGTGAGCTGCAGGCTGGGTAAAAGATCATGAGAAGTGGCCAGAAAGAAGTGTGTGTGTGTGTGTGTGTGTGTGTGTGTGTGTGTGTGTTGATTGGAGAGAGAGAGAGAGAGAGAGAGAGAGAGAGAGAGAGAGAGAGAGAGAGAACTGACTATTCTAAGTTAAAGTTGTTGAGATGTGCTCAGTTGGGAAAGAAAGCCCGACCCCTGCTGGCCAACCAGAGTATCCACTCCTCAGATCCAGGGCCAGCACAAAATCCACAGGGAGAGCCCATTTGGTCTAGTGCACAATATTTAATTAGGGCTGCACAGGGAAGAGCTTGGGACTGAGTACACACCTGGATATGCTGAGCACCGAGAGCAGAGGTCTCCCTGTGCCTAATGACGAACATCTGATCCACCTGAGTGCTGTGAACACCACAAAAGACTAAGCTGGAAAGCAACAACCAGCTGGGCCCTCAGCCGTGGACTCAAGGCCAACCCTGACCCATGAGGCCTTATCATTTCCAACTGCTCACTCTTACTCAGGATCTAGGGTCCCAGTGCTGGCACCTCAGTCTGACCAGCATTACAGCTGTATGCAGTCTCCAGCCTGTGCTATCTGTCCTCTGCATTCTTCTGTAAGGAAATCCTGCTCATCTTAATGGCAGCTCCCCATCAATTCTTGTCCACAAAGCAAGGCAACAGATGCTTTCTTGAGATTAGAGGCAAACACTGGTAGATAGGTAACCCCATCTTAGGAGCCATCAGGCTGTAAGGACTGAGAAACCTAAAGAAACAAGACCTTTCCCTACTCGATAGCAGTCAGCTAGGAAACATACAGTAACCTAATGGGACAAAGAGCCCGGTTCCACACACACTTCCAGCTCAGACCCTGGGTAAAAGACACACACCCTGGCCTCCATGAAGCAACACTGGGCTACAAGACACTTTCCTTGGGTTTTAGACATGCTAATCACGAGGCCTGACAGACAGTTCTAGGTGCCCACAGTTTGCTGAACAAGGTAAGAATGGTCATCCAGAACCAGGAGAGGCTGATGGGAACTTGTTGTCGTCCCGTCCCGTCCCCCCAAGCCCCCTCCCCCCTCCAAAAAAAAAGTCTATATCTACTTATCATCAAGGGAAACTAAACCAAGCATTCCTTTTTTTTTTTTTTAAAGAAAGCTTGCAACATTGTTTTATTAGTTTACTAATTACCTATGTGGTATTCTACCTGCATGCATGCCTGTATGTCAGAAGAGGGCATCAGATCTCACTATAAATGGTTGTGAGTCACCATGCTGGGAATTGAACTTAGGTCCTCTGGAAGAGCAGCCACTGCTCTTAACCTCTGAGCCATTTCTCCAGCCCCAAGCATTCATATTTTAAAAAGAATAAGAAACAGTAGAAATTTTAAAAAGCATAACTTGTAAGTCAAAGAACTACTTTTTGTTTTGTTTTGTTTTAAAGAAAAAGCACATTCAGCCAAACTCTGGTCAAACTAAAGAGGAGGAGGCAGACATTCAAAATTAGAAGGGACACAGAAATACAACAGTGAGATAGTGGAATCTAACGCCCTACCTCACACTAGCAAACTAAAACACCTTGGTAAAATGGAAAGTCCCTGAGAAATACCGATGATTAAAACTGGTCCAGAAAAGTCCTCAACAGAGTGACGGAAAATCTTGGAAAGGCTCACAAGTTAACCTTACTATACCGACTTGCCCCACATAGCTCTATAGACAGGTCTCAGATCCTTAAGAAGCAGGTAACCCCCACACTATATAAACTGTCCACTTGGGGTGCACTTGCTAAGTGCCTATAACTTTGATGAGTGGCTCAAAACCATTTAATCATTTAATCTTCACGACTATGTGAGGTGCTTCTCTTCAAATTACAAGGTAAGAAAATTGAGGCTTAGAAAGAGTAAAAACACAACCACACAAATACTAATATTGTGGAGCTATAATTCAACCCTGTTTTTACTTCTAAAGTTGTTCATTTAATGACCAGATTCCAAAGTCTGTAAGGGTTCTCTTGAGCTCCTGGAGAGGAGGGGGTGGAAAGAAAAATCTGGAAGAAGGAAGATTAAGAGGAAGCTGATAAGCATAGATGCACAAGCAGCATGGGTAAGAACAAAGAGAAAGGAGAGCGTGCATGGAGCCACCGATGAGAGCCAGAGACTCACCATGACTGACCAGCCTAGGGCCAAGTGCTCAAGTCACACAGAAGTCCAAGTGTTTTCATACCTGGGCTTCCCCACTGAGAAGAACTAGACCCCCCCACACACACACACACACCCCACCCTCCTGCAGACACTGTGATTTACAAAGATGTTACATATACAAAGGGGGAGTGCAGCTGCAGGGCTGGCAAGTGACCCCACAGAAACCTAAGGTGGCATTACTTCCTCCAGTCACATCTTAGCATCCTTGGTGTCAGTTTTCCCAGGCTTCCTAGATCTGAACGACTAGGGAGGGAACTGAGATTTCTACCGAAGGTGGACATCCATGCTCTAAACAAGTGTCTCTGATGTCTTCCATGCCTGAGTGTTATTCCCCATAAGCACTGCAAAGGAGAACAGCAAAGGTAGGGGAAATAAAAAGAGGTTGGGAGACACAGTTACCTTTACAATAGACTTTTTAGCTCTTTTTCCTGGGGAGCTGGGGGTGACTGGAACCTTCTACATGTTAAGCACACATAACCACTGCGTTGCACATCTGGCCTGATGTCAGCATCTCATAGAAGAACCACAGACCATCAAAACCAAACCAGAGTAAATGCCTACAGGGAAAACAGCAATGCTCTATACCGATCAATGTCTTTAAACATCTTGCCAGCGCCCTGGGGTCAGCTTTTCTACCAGGGAGTTTTTTCTGATTGTAACCAAATGGGACTAAAGTCTGCAACTCAATGTCCCTTTAGCACTGACCTCTAAGACCTCAAAGCCAGTCTCTCCAGCCCACGTTAGCATGTGCATTCCACACTGGCACACCACAGCATATGTAACCTAAGGGTTGACACAGGAGCTGAAGACAGAGGAACAGGTGGAGAAAGGTAAGTGGGTGAGACTCTGGGGGCAGGGTCATCTACTTTCCTTCCTGCCTACATAAATAGAAATCCTAGGTATTTGCCCTGCCCCCACAGAAATCAGAGTCCGGGTTTAGAGATGAGTACTTGTGTGGAGGTTGGATGACCAAGACCCCCCGGGGCACAGTTAGAGAACAAGAGACAGAGGTTCGATCACTGCAAACAGCCTTAGCAGTGGGGGTGTACAGTGAGTTCCAACAGGAAGCCTGGCTGCTCTAAGCATGGCCCTCAGCCCATCCCTGACTGCCCTCAAATCCTTGATGTGAATTCTTCATTTGCCTAACTTGGCCAGAATCGGTTTCTACTGCTTACATCAAACACAATACCAGTGAGATGGCACATACAATCCCGATGACCTGAGTTTGATACTCCAAACACAAATACACACACATGCATTAACAACTAATAAAATTAAATAACTCAAAAACTCTGGGACAGAAGCCAAACAAGGAGAAAGCAAGGACTTAGAATCAGTGCTTGGAAGGAGCCACTGGGTACCAACAACTTCCTCATATTTTCACAATTATGCCACTGAGAGAGCAAAAGGAATTTGTACCCTAAATACACAATCTCAAGTATAGATTCAGGTAAAGTGTGCTTACAAACGGAACTTGGGCTACACATTCCCAAAGGAGGTAATGAGACATCTGAGACAGAAGCCCTGCAGACTATAGTGAAATGTGTCAGTATGTTTACATACAGCAGTCTCTGTCTCCACTTGATAAGGTAACATACAGTGTAATTCTCCATCCATGTCCTGACAGGAGACTTTAATGAAAGGGTAGAAGTGCATTTCAAGGGCCAATTTGCCAGTGAGAATCTCAATATACTAATTAAAATGGAGGCACCAAACAGCTTTGAGGTGACCACTGGCCCAGTTTCATCATCATGCTTTAAAACCCTGGAATCAAGTTTTCAAGTGGAATGGCAGTCAAGTTCACATGTGTATGGGCACACCTGTGCATGAAGGTGCATATGTATATGAATGTGTAAAGATTGGGGCCAATATATATCCAGTGTCTATATACTGCAGGAGGCTCTCTGGCTGAAGCAGAGCTTACTGACTCCAACAGTCTATTTAACCAGCCTGCTCTAGGGCAGCAGTACTCAAATGGGGTCAACAACCTTCTCGCAGGCTCTCCTAAGACATCAGAAAACACAATACAATCTGTAACCATAGAAAATTACAGTTATGAAGTAGCAAGCAAAATAATTTTATGGTCGGAGGTCACCACACATGAGGAACTGCATTCAAGACTCACAGCATTAGGAAGGCTGAGAACCACT
Source organism: Cricetulus griseus (assembly GCF_003668045.3). Lineage (NCBI taxonomy): Eukaryota > Metazoa > Chordata > Mammalia > Rodentia > Cricetidae > Cricetulus > Cricetulus griseus. Next base: position 12,491 of record NW_023277247.1, on the reverse strand, counting down.
GTTCCAGGGCTTCCCTGCCTCTGCCTCCTGTGCACTGGGATGACAGGCCAGCTGCCAAATCCACTCCGATTTTACATGAGTTTGGGGGATCTGCACTGCAGCCCCTCATGCTTGTACAACAAGCACTTTACCCCCAAACTGTCTCCCCAGCGTCCATTCATTTGTTCTTAGAAAGGAAATGAATGTTAAACTTAATAGATTCCTTTGGTCACAGGAGTACAAATAAATGAAGGGCTGACTTGTGTATTCTGACTCCCAGGTCATCTAACAAGCACTCCATTCCAGAACAGAAAAGCATCTTCTACAGAGCAAACATCTACATGTGCCATGAAGTCTTTAAAGAACACAATCCTGTGTGCCTCTGCTCCCCCTGGCTACTTCACTAGCACTCCACGGCATTGAAACTCCTCCGAACAAGCCTCCACTATACTGGCTTTCCTGCAAACGGCCTGGTGGGATGATGCAGGCAGAGGGATCCCTGTTCACCTGGCTCTGGACCACACTAGAGAAAGCTCTTGGTCCAGCTACACTTAGGCCAGACTAATGCAAACAGCAACTCCTGGTTTAACACTAGAGAACAAACAAGCACATGGAAAACTGATCTCAGCCAATGCAGGAATGGAGCCCAAGAAAGCAGGCGCTCTTCTCCTAAAATCTGTCGTCCAATGGTCTACCTATGGAGGTCATCAATGTCATAGACACTATTGGGTTATTTAAATGTCCTAGACAAGGAAAGAAGGCACTGGAGACAAGGAAAAATACACCACACTTCTAAGTTTCTGGTCCCCACGATGGAAGGCCATCTGTCCAACTTTTCAGATCCTTGCCAGCAGGTGTAATGGGTACCATAAACAACCCAGGCAATAGGAGAGTGGGAAGAGAAGGTAAGAGACACTCCAGGAAAGGCCATCGGTACTGTACATTCTCTAAAACAAATGACAGCTCATCTTATTTGTTTAGAAGGGATAACTATACACTATACACTATATACACAATGTTTTGTATTGATTTTTCTGATTGCTGTTAAGAATTCTCTCAAGAAGCAGAAAGGAAATAGAGCTGCTAGTCTCTCTTTGCCAGGAGCAGCTCTTAAGAGAAAAAAGCCATCAGAGATATGCAGCTGGCTATACATTTGGTTCCTCAAGTGCCCAATCCCCAGGAGTTTTGATGAAATCACAGATGGACTTGACAATCAGCTATCCCTTGAAAGGTGTAAGTGCTTCCTTTCTCTGTTCACATCTCCTTCAGCAATGTAGTACCACCTCCAGGAAGCCAATTAGGTGAAGATTCCCTAAGACACACAGGATAAAAATTTCGAGATTACAGATGCCCCTTAAATCTAGACCTGAGGGCTACAAAGCCAAGCCTGGGGAGTAAGAAGAAATGATTACAATTATCACTGGGGGAGGAAGGAATAGAAGGTGCCCTGTGGACTATTGAACATGTAACGAGTTGGTTTTTGCTGCTGTTTTGTGAAAACTGTGTAAATACTCTCCTCTTGCCACTAAGTGTGGCTAGCACCGCTCTGTGGGAATGCTGATGACCTCGAGGAGAATGCAGCCTGGGGAACATTGTCTGCTTAGTGGGCAAGGAACCCTGGTTTTGTGCACGGGGAGACAACTCAGATGGTAAAGTACTTTGGCGCACAAGCATGAGGACCTGAGTTCAGATCCCAGCACCACATGAAAGGCTGGGTGAGGGGGTGCCCTGTCATCCCAAATCCCAGGGCTCAGGAGGCAAAGAGGAGGATCCTAAGGGCTAGCTAGTGAGGCAATCTAACCAAATCAGTAAATAGTAGGTTCAGTGTGACAGACAGACAGACCACACACACACACACACACACACACACAGAGGACAACCCCGTATCCCATCTCCAATAACCCCCCTCCCATATTCTACTCAGTTTCCCTTTTAATCTGAAAACAGAAATTTAAGTCATCCCATTCCAATAAGACACTAGGCAGTCAGTACCAAGGCTCTTTAGAAAGCAGCAGGAAGCTGTGTACGAAGCGGTAAGCAGGCACAGCTGCAGCTGCTGTGAGCCGACTATAGGAGTGAAGGCTGACAAGAACATTCAGACACCATCCTAGAGCCAGCATCCCTAAGGCTCACACAACCCAACAGTCTGTTGTTTTTTTCAGTCTTTCGATTTTGTTTATTTATTTACTTAATTTAGATTTTCGAGATAGGGTTTCTCTCTGTAGTCCTGGCTACCTTGGAACTCACTCTGTAGACCAGGCTGGCTTTGAACTCACAGAGATCCACCTGCCTCTGCCTCACAAGTGCTGGAATTAAAGATGTGTGCCACCACCATCCAGCTTCCACTTTTATTTTTATTTTAATTTTTGATAATCAACTCTGCTGCTAGGTTCCACTCCTGGAAATACACCAGAAGGTGACCTTGGCAAGTTATTTAATTCACATTTAGTACTTCAATTTCTTTAAGTAAAATGGGGGGATCTATTTCAGAATCCAAGAATCAAACACAATACAGTAGGCAAAGCTCTCAGCAAAGTGTCTGACACACAGTGAGCATACAATAAATCTAAACCATGAAAATAATAATGCGTTATTAGCATCCATCAAAGGCTGACTGCATCACTAATTAGCAAAATTCCATCTATTAACTGGAAGCTTGGCACCCACTAATAAGTGGCTTATTATCCGCAGGACCAGTCATTAGAACAGAGGAGCACCAAAGCACACATTCATCAACACACCAACTGCGTCTGGTCAATCTGAGATTGCTAAGTTATTTGGACAACCAGCATTAGAGGCTGGAAAAACCCAGGTTGGACCAGTTATTTCCGGCAAAGGAATCATCCCTACATTGGAGGCAGTTTTCCAGAGGCCATGCTGGAAACCCCTAGGAGAAAGGGTAAAGTCCTGGGTCACCCCTCAACTGTGAGAATTCTGTCTTTCTAGAGGGGAGCGGGAAACGAATGGAGGACTGCAGACCTGAAAACCTCAAGATGGAGGAGCACTGAGTTTAGGAACAAAGAACAGGAAGCTGAAGAACCACGGTGAACCCAGAAGGCTCCAGCCACATGACAGGTGACTGGCAGAGTGAAGTACATCAGGCAAGCCCACTTGTAGGCTGGAAGGAAGAAGACAGAGACAGCATGAACTCTGGCCAGAGCAATCTGCTCCTCTGCCATGTCTCAAGTGCCTAGTAGAGCCTACTCCAGTTCTCTCCTTGCAGAAGCAGGGAGAGCCTCATTCCAGAAGCTGGTGCTTCCTAGAGAATGTAAGCAGATTTGCAAATCTGAATTCAGTTCTCCGGGGACCACTGATGTCACGGTGCTGTTGGCCCATGAGACACAGATACAGGACATAGAGACTGGCCTGAAAAACAACCTGGATATCATGTGACTTTTTTTTTTTTTCTTTTTAGTTAAAAAATTGTTAAGGGGGAAATATGTGCTAGGATTCTAAAGACACTCAAATTTGTGAGCTGGCTTTTTATTGCTGAGACAAACCCTATGATGAAAAGCAGCTTGGGGAAGAAGGGGGTTTATCTGGCTTGCAGGTTGTACAGACTATCACAGCAGGAAGCAGGGCAGCAGCTCAAGCCAGGAACCTGGAGGCAGGAACTACAGCTGAGACCACACTGATTACTGGCTTGCTGTACCTTGTTGTTTACTTTCTTAAGGACGGTATCATCCACCACAGGGAGCCCTCCCACATCAACAATCAAGAAAAAACCATCCCCATAGACTTGCCCATGGGCCACTTTGATGGAGGCGAATCCCTGGCTGAGGTCCCTCTTCCCAGGTTGTTAGTGTTGACAGAGACTAACCAGGACAATGAGTATATTAAAAACAGTACATGTATGCATGTTCTCCTTTGTGTTCCGTGTTTGTGTGTGTGTGTGTGTGTGTCTGTGTGTGTGTGTGTGTGTCTGTGTGTGTGTGTGTGTGTGTGTGTGTGTGTGTGTGTGTGGTGTGTGTGTGTGCTTTTTTACGTGCAGATGGATGTTGAGTGCATATGGAGGCCAGGGTCTACTGATTCTTTTAGACTGGCTGACCAGCAAAATCCCAGGATCCTCACATATCTCCCTCCCCAGCTCCAGGACTACAGGGTATACACCCAGCTTTCTGAGTATGGGTGATCTGAACTCAGGCCCTGAGGCTTGTATGGCAAACACTTAACTGATGAGCCATTTCTCCAGCCCCAGTACACATATTCTCATGTACAAAGCAGTATGTGTGGCTATACCTCGGAGAGGTGAGGAACTTAAGACAAATTTGAGAGCCAGGTGTGGTGGTTTTAATCCCACCTCTCTGGAGGCAAACAGGAGGATCCCTAAGTACAAGGCCAGCCTGGTCTACAAAGCAAGTTCCAGGACAGACAGGGAGGGCTACACAGAGCAACCTTGTCTGGAGAAACAAAAAGATGAATTTGAGACACAGTAGTCCCTCAAAAGGAAACCTAGCCAGTTAGCATGTATATAACCAACAAGCTCCACAGTGCACAGGAACAATCTTAAGTCACAACATTCGAGCAGAACTTCACTAACAAAAGTGAGACTTCAGCTGAGCCCTTGGAATGTTTGTTATGTTCTTCGAGTATTCCCTCTGCCCTGACTTTAAAAAAAACTAATAATACTTTTCTATTTACAATTTTCTTTCTTTTTACAATTTCTATTTATTTTTTTCTATCTTTTCTATTTACAATTTTCGGTTTTCTTTCTTTGTTGTGTTAAAATCAGCATTGAATTATCAAAACTAGCATCTGTCTAATTTGAAAAATTTTTATTTCTTTGCCCCACTGCAAGATAAACTAAGCCATTTTCCCCCCTCTGGTACAATCTGTTTTCTTCCATCCCTTCTTGTATTTTCACTCCAAATGCATTGTACACCAGTGTCAGGACAAGACTTATTTACTTAATATTTATCCACTCTGGGGATTGAATGTGTTCCCTCCTTTCTCCCCTCACAAAACATCTGACAAAAGTTGGGGTGCCCACAGGTACGTATGTACCCTGTCCCAAGGCAGAAATACAGGGAGATACGGGAAGAGAAACCTATGGCTACAGACATCTGCAGGTGAGTGCTGGTTACTACGGTTGCTGATCGCTTACTGTCAGGCAAATTTACCTTTGTCTGTTCGCTGTCGGGGTCTTCAAGCCAAGCATAAGGATCACAGATTTTATGTCCATGATAATCCTGTACCTGCAAAAGACAAAATGAGGTCTTGAGTAATCAGTGCCCGAGCCCAGCTGAGAATACATATGTATTCTATACATGATAGAGAAATGGAAAGGGCCAGATGATGATACTAATTGACACATTGGCAATACGTCTGCCCAGAGTATCACATGAACCAAAGTTGGCAGGTTCTCAAAAGTATCCAGCCACTCCTCATAAAAAGACTGTTTTAGTAGAAGAAGAGAGGTTCAGATAGGAAACAGTTCACTCTGTACAACACGGAACAAAGGCTGGCTGCTGAGCTACAGAAACTCAAAACTGTTTGCTGGGTAAAGCACAGGACACAATGCAATGGGCACACAAGAGGGACACATCTGGAAGGGAGTCACCACACACTTGCTGAGGCTCCAGTTCACACTGAGCATGGCTAATGAAATCAGCTACCTACAACATGGCATATGATCAGTTTTGCTTTGGGTCTGAACTACTAAAAGCAAGTTTTTAATTCATAACATGGTTCTACTGCCAACTATAGAAGGTGGCCTACCCACCCTGGGGCTGCTCAAACCACAGCCCTTTCCATACTGTTATGACATCACCTTTTATCACTTACACACAGCACAAATGCCATCACACACACACTGAGCACAAATGCTATTATACACTCTCACACACACACACACAGCACAAATGCCATCACACACACACACACACACACACACACACACACACACACACACACTCTCACAGCACAAATGCCATCACCACTTAGACACTGGAGAAATGAATCTGCTGCATGTTGTCAGAGCCTGACATGAGGAAGCTTCTGGAACCCCTGACTAAAATGCCTCTGACAGCACAAGGTGCAAAGCCTGGCCCCAAGGACTAGGGAAGGGGGCTGGAAGACATATACAGGCTTGCTCCTCACCACTTTCCATGAGATCATGCCTGTAGACACAACCCAAAAGTAAAAAGCATTACACAATCTCTCCACCTCAAAGGGTCAAGTTTAACCCAATTAAATAAAACCTACAATCAGTTTCTCCAGTCTGACCCTAACACTCTGGGTAAGGCTTCCTGCACTGAGCTGTGGGACGGTCACCTCTATCACAATGAATTTGTAACTTGTCTCCTTGCTTTATGCCACAATACCAGAAGGCTAGGTCTACTCCCCAAGGAAGACAAACTCTCCTGGAAAGGGCACCTGACTGCTCTTTCTAGTGTTCCTCCACGCTCAGGTCTCCTGCCTGTACCCTGGCTGTCTGCACTTCTCCCTATCTGGAGCCCACCTGAGAGAGAACAGAGAGCTGGAATGTGTACAGAACAGTCTGGGTGAGCAGAAGGAAGGTCTAGAAGGAGTTTCGTTATATAACCGACAGACCACAGCAAGAGACCTAAAAACAGACTAAACCCGTTCCTCAAGGGTCTTCATAAAAACGACTTTCCCTTTCATCACTCTCAGCTTCAGCTGATGGCCACTCAATGAAAGCAGTTTAAGATCTTCTCTTCTGCCTACAGATTTTTTGAATTTGACACCTTGAGTGGTTATAACAGGTTTACAGTAGAAACTTTTTCTCTGTTGTCAATACAGAAACCATAGTTTGAAAGTCCTCTGAGGAGCTCTGGCAGGCACAGGATTGAGCAATATGCCTATAGCCATCCACATCAGAGGAGGGCTGTGAACCAAACCAGCCAGCCAGCCCCGAGGACAGACCACTTTGAAAATGTCCTTGGGATGACCACCAAATTTACTTTTCATAAGAAAGTAGAAAAGTTAACGGAAGTAATCATTGCAGTTTGACACCTAGGAGAAAGCGCTGTGTGGTAGTCATTGAACATTGCTATTGACTTTGCTATATAAAAGGGGTGGATTTACTATAGAAAGTTGTTGATACTTTTAGGTTACAGATTGCAAAACACAACTCAGAGAAGTTAGTAACAGCAAAGGTCAAATGGTTTACCAAGTACAGACAGGAGACTATGAGCTCACAATGCTCCACGGATTTCTTCCACATTAATTTAACCAACCCTTGCTGTGAGGTGAGCAAACTGAGGCCAGAAACAGCTAAGACAATCAGGGTATGAGGGCTAACAAGTGGGGTGCAGTCTATCTGTGGCTGACCCCTAAGCCTGTGGATCTAACAGTCTGCTGTGTACTTAGCTAGTAAGCCTGACCAGGTGTACTCCCGCAAGTACATGGCTGGGCTTTAACCCGGAGCATCACATGCCAGACTGCCTCCCAAATGGTCCTTCACATGAAGTAAACAGCTGTGCCTTCTGATGTTTGGTATCACAAAGACATCAGCCAAGACAAGGAATGATTCTCTAGGACCCCCCCCCCACTGTCAAGGCCCACGAACCACAGTCCACAATGTCCTCTTCATTGTTGCCCCATTCCCCCTTTATAAGACTATGCCCAACAGAGTGTTCCTGAAGCCACACCCCTTGAATAGAAGTTACACGCATCTAATTCATCATGATTTAAGTCTTGAAGGCATCCCTCACACCCCCAAGGGGCTGAGAGGCCTGATAAACCACTGCACTGCTTCTCCACTCGGCCTGCTCTCTTTCCAACTCCTCCAAGCCTCATTTTCCATGGGTGATGTGGTAATGAGGGTCTTCTTGCTATCCCACAAGTAAAAACAGTTTCATAGCTATTCACACTTGCACAACTATAGCTTTATTTTAGTCTCAGTCTCAAGAATGTCCTTTCTCCCTTAGCCAGTCAACTCTCAGGCCCAATTAGAAAATTATTTCCTCCTCCTGACAGAAATTAGCTCCATCCTTTTCTGTGTTCTCTGAGTGCTTGAGTGGACCTGTAGTAGGCCCAAATTTCCTGAACTGTTACACAAACAACAATGACACAGAAGAGTCAATGGTATTACATGAGAAGGGCCATGCTTTCAAATTTCTGCTCATGAAGACACAAGTCCACACGTAGGCCTCACACTCCAACTCCACATTTACAGGGAGTTGATAAGCATGGCTGAAAGATGCTCAAGTGAGACACAGAACCATGGAAATTTCCAGAGTATATATTAGGAACAAGACCCACCTCCAAAATCTACAATCAGGCAAATCATGAACTCAAGCCTAGGAGCTGGTATAACCCTGATGTAGGAAAATGCTACCCATGTAGGATATCAGGCCAATACATGAAAGTCAAGGCTGCACCTTGACTCCTTCACCAAGGGCACAGGCTTAGGGTTATCATGAGATCTTTGGTTAGAGTATACTAAATTCTAGACACCCTCTTTACAGTTGTGTGCAAACCTTTAGAAAATTTCATAAAAGCCCTACTTGACCCTTTCAGGAACTGTTAAGCTTAGATAAACTACAAGATTGGTTCAGATTGATATAGGGAAACATTAAGCAAGAACCAACACTACCCCTCAACCCACCCCAAGGTTCAAAACAACAAGGAAAACCCTAAGATTGTATTTATCAAAACCACAAAATGATAGTGGTTATATACACATATAATGAACATTACTGATAATATATTTTGTGTGTTTGTTAACCTGGAATCAAAAAGACTCTCAAAATTCGGAGTCAAGACAGTTCCCCACCTTCCCATGTGTCCTACTGCAGAGCTAGGCTATCTGACTGGCAAATCTTCTATGAGCAAATGAAGTCCCATGTCAGCCCCAATGGTCCATGTAGGAGAAAGGAGGCCCGTAACAGCTAAGAGATTTGCCCAGATAGTGAGGGTCACCACCAGGACAGCACTCAGGTTTTCTGGGGGCTAACCAGTCCCCGTCCTCATTCCAGCAGGATAACTTTACTTCTGTAAGCAACAGAAGCAGCCCTTCCCTGGGGGAAGAGGATGAATGGTTAGGACAAATTCAATAAGCAAGCAGCTGAACAGGCTGAGAAACATGGTTACCAGATGGTCACTGGTGAAAGAAACATTGCAGCAGATACTTGAAGTTCATTTGAAAACAAGATGGTCTCTCACATTCAAGCCTTTACCTCAGTGAGCTTCAGAGTACACTTTCTGGTGTAAACCAGATCAAAGTAAACAGAAAAAAGAAAAGACAACTGTATTATACAAAAATATTTTGACTATGACTCTATTTTAAGTAACCAAAGTGGCCTATGAATGCAGGAATCAGGGCCATAATGTTTGGATCTGATCTACCTCTTCAATGTCAAACTAAATTACACACACACACACACACACACACACACACACACACACACACACACACACTTTGCCCAGAATTCTGAATTTCACTGCGTCTGAAGTTCACCTGCAGTTTAGGTACACACACACACACACCACACACACACACACACACACACACACACTTTGCCCAGAATTCTGAATTTCACTGCGTCTGAAGTTCACCTGCAGTTTAGGTCACACACACACAACACACACACACACACACACCACACACACACACACACACACACCACAGAGTTTAGGTACACACACACACACACACACACACACACACACACACACACACTCACACACACACACACACACACACACACACACACACTTTGCCCAGAATTCTGAATTTCACTGCGTCTGAAGTTCACCTGCAGTTTAGGTAAACAGTTACTCCCACTGGGCAAAACTTAGTTTGCAGAAGGCCTCCCTGACTTAACTTCCTTTCCTAAGCAAACTTGGACCGCCAACACACTGTGACCCCTGCTCCTTCCCCACCCCACTCTTGTCTCCTTATTTGCATCCAGCAACCAACGCCCAGCACTAGGCTCCGGGCAGGGCTGTCTTAAAGCAGAATGAATGATCTTCAACTCTAAGGACTTGTAAATTCCAAGTTCTCAAAGTTTGCTTTTGTTTTAAGATCTTACATCATTTCCCACGCACGCACACCACCATACACTTTCTCCTACCACCATATTTAAGCCAGAAGGCTTCTCCACTTGGAGACACAGGGGTACATTCTGTGTCCCCACCGGCCCCAGGCGCCCATGCCTGCCGGGCGTCTTGCCCTGGGGGCCGGGCGGCGCTGACCACAGGCTCGCTCGGGCACGTGGGCCTCGGCCGCTCGCCCGTCCCGCGCTGGGAGGAGCCCCGCGACCCCGGCCGGCTCCGCAAACAAAGGCCGGGAAGCCGCGCGGGGCGCAGGGGCGCGGGGATGCGGGAGCCGAGCTGCGGGCCCGGCGGCGCGGCGCGAGCGGGGTACTCACGGAGGTCTCGTCCCGGTACACGTCGGGGTACTGGAAGGACAGCATGGCCGGAGCCGGGCGCGAGCAGCAGGGGGTGTGGGCGAGGCTGGGCGCGGACTGCGGCGGCGGGCAGCGGGCGGCGGGCGGCGGCGCGGACGGTGAGCAGCTGGCGACCGGCGCGCACGGGCGACTCGCGGCGGGCTGTGCGCCAAAGCAGGAAGACGCTGTCGGCGAGGCCCGGAGCCCCTCCCCGGCGGGCGGGCCCAAGCGGCGGCAAGAGGGAGAGGAGTCACCGCGCGGGCGCCAGAGCGGGCGCACAGCTCCCTCTGCAGGAGCGCCGGCCGCGCCCGCGCCTCCCGGGCGCACGGAGGAGCACGCCGACGCCACCGCGCCACGCCGCTCGGCGACCAGCCTCCCGCAGTCCCGCGGCCCCCGCCTTCCCTCCCTGCGAGCCAGGACGGGAAACTTTATCTCTAACCCCACCCTGGCCTGCTTTCCCTCGCCTGCCACTCGGGACGTGGAGGAAGACAGGCTTCACGGTGACCCTGAAGGAAACACACCTCAGTCCTCCCCCGCCCCTCCGCCCCGCCTCCCGGCCCTTGATCGACTCCGGGAGCCAGGCCTCCAGGCTGTGGAGGTTCTTTGGAGGTGTTGCCAGGACAATGGATGTGCCCAGGTTGGAGATCTACTGACCGGGAGCGCGGTGCGAGGACTGCTGGTTATCTAGAGCCCTCTGCTTACCCAGCCAGGCTCCTCCCTTCTGCTTCAGGTTTTGTATTTTGGGCAACCCTGTTCCTGTGTTAGAAAGAGACAAGACACCTGCCCGACCCATGAAGATTTAATAACTGCACTTCTTTACCCCTGGGCTAACGATGGTTTGTGTTCTGGTCTCGATTTGTGGCCCATCCAGAAGAGGCCTTTTAGCCCAGTCCTCCTAGTATTGCATGTGCCTAGTGTGTCCCTGCCTTCATACTAGACCTGCGGAGGAAAGGGCCACCAGAAAAAGCCTGCATTGAGGCAGAACTTCCTCAATGTTTTCCAACAATGAAAGCTCACTCTGCAGGCTAGCACTCTTGAACCAGGGCTGTCAGGCGGTTCAGCTCCTGCCATCTGTGAGCGCGTCTTAAACGATTATCCCAAGAACACTCGACCCAGAAAACCCCCAGATAACAGTCGATACCTTATTAAACTTTGAGGTGAAAACTGTTACTGTCCCAGTTTTGCAGCTGAGATAAACTGGGGCTTGCTTTTGCTCAGTTTCACAAATAGTGGGGTGTAAGAGAGGGAACCAGAATTCAGTCCCTGGTGTTAACATTCATTTTCAACTGTCTGATGCCTTCCCCCTCAGAAGGCAAATAGAGATTCAGTCTGTAGTTTACAAGGGAACCCCTTAGCAGGAGAAACTTGAGTTTGACACCCTATAGTAGAAACCCAGGAACTGCAGTAGCAGCCCTAATTTTTGGTCCTTGTTGCTGTGATATAACACTGACCAAAATCAAGGCAGGGAGGAAATGGTTTGTTTCTGGTTAGAGGTTACAACCTGACTGGCTTGGCTACCTACCTTTGTCAGATAGCCCAAGCCTACCTGCTCAGGGATGGTACTTCCCACAGAGGGCTACCTACATCAAATAGCAATCAAGAAAATGCCCCACAGTCATGCCTACTGGTCAATCTGATGTGTCAAGCTGGTGTGTCAAGCTGATAACTAAGATTAGCGATCACCATACCCAAGAAGAATGGAGCCTTATATCGTTCACTTTCTTGCCTTTTAGCCAATCACGTGCCCAGCTCCTCCAGCCTTGAAAAGTGAAAATGTGCACTCCCTGATTGCATACCCCCGTGCTTTCCAAGTTCTAGACTGTGTTGCCCCTTTTAATCCTGCAGCACAGTCCGTTAACTGGCACAGAAGAGGAATCTCTGAGCTTTAAATACTGAGCCACCCAAGGTTTACATTCTTCAGTTGGTCCTAAAGTCCACCTTGCCCATCAACAACAAGGTATTTGAACCATTCTAGAAATGGAGGTGTTATCTCCAGAATGAACACCAGAGCACCTCTGTTACCATGGGGATGGGTGGAGACAAAGGAGGACCTCTGGGGCAGCCTTCGGCAGCATCTTTATAGCACTTCCTCAGAGGCTGTCCCTAAGATGCAGGCTAGTGATCATGTGTATGTCTTTGCTGCTAAATACCATTTCA
>NW_023277246.1:0-19671 GCF_003668045.3 Cricetulus griseus | reverse complement strand
ATTATTGTTTATGAATGTTTGTTTTCATTTAAATGGGGTTGGTTGCAAATGATAATGAGAGTAGTCAATCTCTTTTTAAAGAGAAAAAAAGGGAATTGGATACTTTGCATTGGTATGGATTTTCATTTATTGATACAACTTTAAAGTCAATTTTGTGATATGTATGTCTCCTCTTGTTTAGGTATTGTGTTTATACAGATCTTTTAAAATGATATGCATAATTAAATGCAGGTTATATAATCACCTATGGTAGTCAGAACTTATAATTAGGTTAGTTAGGTTTTCTAGATATACAGAGATGTATTTGAGATAAATAGGTATTCTTCAAACCTTTCAAAGACCTACAGAAATATGGCATTTAAATTGTTTAGGTTTTTCTTGGCAGTGAGACACAACTGCTCCTGGCACACCAATTACGTCAGAAAGGAGGATGGGCATCAAAGAAACTCGTTATGGAGTTTGCTTTCAACATGGCAAGATTAGCCATTTGGGCAAGAAACTGCTCTTGCCTGGACTGTTTGTTGCTGTATAAACTGGACATGCAGGACCCACAAAAATGTGACTGCTGAACTTACAAAACAAGACAGTACTGAAGGGTTCCTGGTGAAATGGAGAAGTGTGCCAGACACACTGTGGCCTATAGACTGAAGATAGATGCCCCAACATTACAGAGGAACTTTGGGTGACTGTCCAGAAAGCAGATGTCTCTGTCAATTCTAGAGTTTATATATTTTCCTTCTATGGTCTTTGATAGAGTTGAAGACAGATAGCTATGGTTATAGTTTTCTTCAGTTATTATAAAAGATAAGTTATCCTTCTTTTTATTTAGACAGAGAAGAGGAGATGATGGGGAATGTACTTCTGTGTATGTTTATCTTATTGATTGTTGAATAAAAAACTGTTTGGCCAATGAGGCAGCAAGTTAGATGGGACTAGGAGTCAAAGAGGATTCTGGGAAATGTAGTAAAGAAGTGGTGATCCAGGCAGGAAGTGAAATAGCAAGGAGACCCATATGTAAGCAAGGAGAAACAGGAAGTGGCCCCTTTTCCCCTTCAGCTCCTGCAGCAGGGCCATGTGATCCACTGGCAAGGAAGGACACCAATGGAAGGCGTCCGATAAGATAAGTCTTATAAAATATATAGATTTATGATAATTAAGACTGAGCTAGCAGATGAGAAATCCCAGTCATTGGTCAAGCAGCATTTGTACCAATTAGAAGTTTCTGTGAATTAATTTGGGCCCTAACTCAGGTAGGCGGCTGGCGTAAAGTGCACATATGCGGCGGGGGTTGGCAGCTTTTGGCAGAAAGATTTATCATAACAGTGCTTTGTATGTAAAGTTTAAAAATGAAAACTATATATATATATATAATATTTAATATATTTTTTAAAAAAAACACACCCAGAGACCAAGGTGGTAGAGGAGAAATAAGTGTGTCTGTCCCACCAACAGTTCCCTCTCCTAGATTAATTTTGGTTCCAAGACAAGCCAGGACAAATCCTGGATCCCACCCCCTACCCCATTCCCCTACCCCCAAACAAAGAGTTCTGAGTCCTTCAGCTCTGAGTCAAAAGACATCAGAAGCAGTAGCATCTCTTCAAAGATCTGTCACTAAGCGAAGCTGTGTACACAAAGACAAAACAAAAGTTGGGGGACATTGTGGGGGCTTGTGTTGTCACAGTGAGAGGTTCTATGCTTTCACAGTGGCACAGACCCTTATTAGCTAAGCCAGGGCATGGCTGGGCCTTAAGTAATGTTGGGAGCCATAAGTTAAGGGGCCATCCTAACATCTTAACAAAACAGATGCTTAAGACCGGGTTTCTACCAGGAAAAGGGTTGGGAAAAGAACAACAAGGGCAGGTAGACCTCATTCAGGTTTTCAAGATAGGGCAGGCCTTGGCAACAACCTTTTTCATAAGGACCAGTGATCCCCCTGTACTCCAGGCCAATAAAATATCCTGGAAGTCAAACGACCCAGTCTGGATTGATCAGTGGTCCATGCCCCAGGAAAAGGTTCGAGCTGCTCTTTCGTTGGTTCAGGAACAATTGGAGCAGAGCCATCTTGAACCCTCCACATCTCCCTGGAATGCACCCATCATTGTAATTAGAAAAAAGGATGGGCACTGGAAACTTTTACAGGATCTGAGAGAGGTCAATAAAACTATGATGCCCATGGGGGCCTTGCAACCTGGCCTCCCCAGAGGATTCCATAAAATTGTTATTGACATAAAAGATTGTTTCTTCTCCATTCCTTTACATCCTGAGGATTATAAATGTTTCATGTCTTCCATTCCGCTTGTTAATCACCTTGCCCCCAACCCTCGCTTTCAATGGTGAGTCCTGCCACAGGGCACGGCCAATTCCCCTACATTGTGTCAGCACTTTGTAGCCCAATCTGTAGATCCCTTAAGGCTGAAGTTTCCTGAAGCATATATTATTCAGTATATGGATGATTTATTAATTGCTGCTAAATCACAGAATTTAGCACAAATTATTGCCCAGTCCCTGGTTCAGGTCCTGCAGTCCCGAGGCTTCAAGACACCCCCAGAGAAAATTCAAACTTGCTATCCCTTCCTGTTTCTGGGATTTCAATTAGAACCAAGCCTACTCTTTACACAAAAGATTAATATCAAGATTAATAAATTGTGCTGCTTAAATGATTTTCAAAAGCTCCTTGGTAATATTAATTGGCTGCGCCCTTATCTTCGCCTTACAACGGGCAACCTTAAGCCTTTATTAACCCCAACCCTTGCTCCCCCCGAAAACTTACACCTGAGGCGGGGACGGCACTTATAAAGGCAGAAGAGGCCATCATCTCCCAGCAGGGCACGGGGTATTTTGACCCCACTAAACCACTCCATTTGCTAGCTATATGCCCTCAAGCCTGTTATGGCAGGAGCCTCATCCCTTCTTGTGGATACATGCCCCAGCTACAGCATCTAAGGTTTTGTCCTCTTATCCGCTCCTAGTGAGCCAGGTTCTTTTTTCAGGGATTGGGACCGACCGCGTTCCCATACTTTGGTGGCGACCCCGATATCATTGTCACCCCCTACACAAAGGAACAACTCGCCTGGCTACAACAGAGACAGGAAGAATGAACGGTGTTACTCACCGGATATTCTGGAAAAATTGATAATCATATGACAGGAGACAGGCTTGTTCAGTTCCTTAATGTTACCCCCTTTATTTTCCTAAAACAGACATGCTTGCAGCCCCTCCCCGGAGCCATGGTCACTTTCATTGATGGCTCAAGTAACGGAAGAGCTTCCTACGTTCTTAATAATCAAGTTTATCCCATTGACACCCCCATCACTCTGCACAATTGGTTGAATTGTTTGCAGCTTGTACTGTCTTTTCCTTGTTTAGTCAGGTGGAGTTTAATTTGTTTTCTGACAGCCATTATGTAGTGAGAGCCCTACAGGTTCTTGAAATGGTGCCCACTATTCAGCCTACCATACTCACATTTCAGTTATTTTTTAGAATTCAAAAATTACTCAGAGCTCGTGCACACACCTTTTTTATAGGCCATATTCGTGCACATTCTGGCCTACCTGGTCCTTTATCACAAAGAAATGAATTGGCTGATCGGGGAACTCGACTAATCATGTCAGTCTCTCTGCCAAACCCCACACAGGAGGCCCAGACAGCTCTTTCTCTCCATCATCTTAATGCCTCTACTCTACGCCATAGGTTCAACATCAGCCGAGAACAGGCCAGACAAATTGCCAAAAACTGTCAAAACTGTGTGACCTTCCTACCAGAACCCCACACAGGAGTCAACCCCCGAGGATTAATTCCAGGAGAATTGTGGCAAATGGACATTACACATGTCCCCTCCTTTGGAAGGCTTAAGTTTGTACATGTCACTGTTGATACATACAGTGGCTTCTTGTGTGCGACCACCCAGACAGGAGAGGCCACTAAACAGGTCATTTCCCATTTATTTCTTACATTCTCAGTAATGGGCCAAGCCAAGATTTTAAAAACTGATAATGGACCAGGATATACCAGCCAAGCTTTTAAAAGGTTCTGTGGTCAAATGGGAATTGTACACCGCACAGGTGTACAACCCACAAGGCCAAGGCATCGTTGAGTGTGCCAATCAGACGCTTAAACACACAAAAGCCAAGCTGATGGGCCAGGAGACCCTCTACTCAATCAAGGGTAATGCCAAAACAGTCTTGGCCCACGCTCTGTTTTTGCTAAATTTCTTGTCCTTGGATGATCAAGGACGCTCAGCAGCTGATAGACTATGGCACCCCTCCACTCAGACCACTTATGCCCAGGCACTCTGGAAGGATCCCATAACAGGGACCTGGGAAGGGCCTGACCCTGGGCTCATATGGGGCAAAGGACATGCCTGCATATATGAAACTCTAGCACAAAATGCCAGATGGCTCCCCAAGTGCCTGGTGAAATTGTATAACCCACCCAGGGCAAACCAACCCTGAGGAAAAATTCTACTTTTCTTTTCTAGATGTCACCCGAGGACCAAGGGAAAAAAGGACACTTCCTCTTCTGGATCTGGATAACATTTGAGGTGGTAGGAATGGTGAATATTTCCCCTTACCAGATCTTTAATTTCACCTGGCAAATTATAAATGAGGCTGGAGATGTTGCTAACTCTTCATCATCCATAGGTTCCAGCCCTAAATTCGACCCTCTGGAGGTAGATCTCTGCAGATTGGCCATGGGAGCACACAATTCCTGGGGATTAAGCACCCAGTTCCTCCCATTGGAGGTAGTCCCTCAGGGGTACCACCAGGCTGGTACTGCAGGATGTTTAGATCCAGGACAAAGACAGCTTTTAAATGATGTACCCATATATGTTTGTCCTGGAATCTCGCACAGAAATAGATCCCTAGTAACAAAGTGCGGGCTCTCTACTGATTTTTATTGCGCCTCCTGGAGCTGTGAGACCACTGGAGACACATACTGGAATCCTTCCTCCAGCTGGGATTTTATTACAGTTAAAAGGAAAATTCCCAGCTCAAAAGAGGCTGCCCACACCAGGTTGTGCTATATTGATTCCCCTACCAAGGGATGGTGCAACCCCCTGAATATTTCTTTCACAGACCCAGGAAGGAGATATGACTGGGCCAACTCTAGGGGGCTGGAATGGGGACTTCGTGTATACTGGCTGGGTCGAGACATTGGCTTAACCTTTAAGATAAAACTAATAAAATCTGTCCCCCGGGCTCAGATAGCGATGGGCCCCAACACAGTTTTGCATGGCGCACTCCCTAAAGCTGCCACAGTTTTACGTGACTCACTCCCTAAAACTGCCCGCCCCTCGAGCCTCCATGCTACAGTAAGTTCCTCTATCTACACCACGATTTTTCAGCCCATGTTACCCCAGGGACCTGCCTCCTCAGCGGAACTCATTCTATCCATGGTAAATGCTTCTGCTTTAGCCTTACAGTCCCTTAATAATTCTCGCTGTCAGGAATGCTGGATGTGCTCTTCCCCTCGGCCGCCCTTCTATGAGGGCATGCTGACCTTCAAAAACCTTACCTTCACCAATGAGACTTCCTCACTAAGATGGCATTCCGTGAACCATGAGGACTTGACCTTAAGTCAGACCTCAGGCAAAGGCCTCTGTATTAGAGGACCAGAACTCCGTTTCCCAGAACCCTTACAGCCAATGTGCAACCAAACTATCATTATTAGCCAGTCATCTACATACGTAGCTGCACCTGGTGGAACTTATTTTGCTCGCTCTCTGGGACTCACCACCTACATTATTACTGCCCAGTTTTTACATGAACGCGAATACTGTGCACTTGTCCAACTGATGCCTCGCTTATCCATACATGACCCTGAAGTCCTCCTCCCAATATGGGAGAGGGGTGATGAAAGGTCTCGACAGAAAAGAGAACCTATTTCGGCCCTTACCCTGGCTGTCATTTTAGGACTAGGAGCTGCAGAGACAGGGACAGGGATAGCCTCCCTCGTCACCTCTAAACAGCAATATGCACAACTGTCTATGGCAGTGGACAAAGATATAAAGGAATTACAAACAGGATTACAAAATTTAAAAGACTCATTGGTCTCCCTATCTGAGGTGGTGTTACAAAATAGGAGAGGTCTTGACCTTGTCTTTCTTAAAGAAGGTGGCCTCTGTGCATCTCTCAAAGAGGAATGCTGTTTTTATAAGGATAAGACTGGACTGGTACAAGACAGTATAGAGAAAGTAAAGACTAACCTAGAAATTAGGAAAAAACAGAGAGAACAACAAGAATCATGGTATGAGAACTGGTTCTCTACTTCTCTCTGACTATCAACTCTTTTGCCAAGTGTCCTGGGACCCCTTATGGGTCTACTCCTCCTTATATCATTTGGCCCTTGGGCCTTTGCAAAACTAACCAGATTTGTTAAGTCACAAATCGATGCCGTGATTAAGGAGCCTGTTACCATTCACTACCATCACCTCCAGACACGGGATTTAGAGGTAGCTGAGAAACCAGAACTGACGGAGGAATTAACAGCACCTGCGAGAGCCCTTGACTTCTCCTCCTTACGCACCCCAGCACCCCAGCCTATGCGCCTTGGAATCTGTGGCGCATTTTGACTGGAACAGCGTGCCCCTGACCCCTCTATCCTTCCCTTTCTTTTTTTTTTTTTTTTTTTTGACCCCACTAACCGCTAGCTGCACCAGATCAGTAAGCTTGCCGTTGGTTATCTGCCCGGACAGCCTGGAGTTAATAGGTCTGGTCTTGATCCCGCCTCCCCATGTCCAGGGCAGGATACTCAATGTCGGGAGCCTGGGGGACCCGCCAATGGATAGCACGCCATACAGAGGCCGTAGAGGCGGGCTCAACGGACATGGCGCCAGAGAGAGGGACGCAATCCCTCAGTTGTCCTAAGACAGGGGTCCTGACCCAATAACATGACGCTTTGTCATAATAAAGGAAAGGGGGGTGTTGGGAGCCATAAGTTAAGGGGCCATCCAGAGCGGGGGAAAATTACAGGTCCTTGAAGGACTTGCCACCTGGCAACTGCTGCCACTGGCTGTTCTATCCTGGTAAGAGATAAGCAGCTCCGAGGACAAGAAACATAGGAGGCTTTCAGGCAACAGACATTCTTTAGATAGCCGCTGGCATCAGATGTACTAACTCCCCCCTCAGTTCCTCACCTCCCTTCCGCGGCCCGTTCCGGGAGCGCCACCGCCAGCAGCCACTACATGCTTGCTCCCCTGTCCCTCCTCCCTCCCTCTACATTCCCTCCTTGCCACATCCCTATATAAGTCTTACTATTCCCTCAAAAAAGTGAGACCGTGACAAAATTTGTTATGCTTGCATGGTCTCCTTTCTTTCTCCCGCCCATGACTCTCTTCAGGCAGTACCTCTTCAGGTCCTGAATAACTGGACCTGCTGGACGGGTCAAAGTAACATCTGCCAAGCAAGCTACCAAAATAGCCTCTCACCTGAGATCCCTCATACAGGGCGATATAGAAACACAGGCCAAACAGCATCATGTATTGCAACAGAAAAAGAGAGCTGTGGATATCACACCAACTTACCACCAAGGAGAGGGAAGCAAGCCACACTGAGCCTTCCATTGCACACAGTGTAGGAAAAGCAAGGGACTCTGCAGGTTATCCAGCAGAGGGCTCCTAGGAGTGCATCTGCACAGACTACATACACTTTTGTCCACAACCCACCTTGCATTTATATTAGAAATGTAGCACCTGCTGCTGCTGAAACCTACCTTAGCACTGTGTGATTGTGTCCCTTTGCTTTGAGCCAAGGGTCATGTGTTTGCCAGGTGAATGCTCAACTACTAGGCTACATTCTTTGTCCTTCTCAACACCATATAATAGTTGTTTTAAAAGTTAAATGTAGACATAACTGAAGAGAATCAGTAGGTAGGGCAGAAAGACAGAGCTGCAGAAATTGTCCAGAATGTAGACCTCAGAAGCAGCAAGCAGAACTTGCCTGTCTGGAGTGCAAGACAGCTCACCAAGAACTCCCGGGCACTGCTACTGAGCACCCTGGAAACACTCCCACATCAGCAATGGAGCCCTAAGTGCACCTGTGTAAATACATTACACAGCAGCATATCTGCAACAGCCTCAACAGAAAAGAGACAAATGCCCCTCCATGGAAGAACAAACAAATTGTGACTCACTTGCTCATGGAAAGCATAAAGGAGGTTGTGAAGGGTAGATTATCTCACTGAACAACCTGCTTGGATCACCTACAGTGATGTAGATGAGAAGGGCGAGCAAGACAAAAGAAACGAAAAGTTCTTTCCATAGGATTCTGTTTCACTCAACCCCTGACAATCCTATCCAGCAAAGCCTGTTGAGGATAGGAGAAAGGAAAGCATGTGTCCCTGTGTTCCAAGGTCAGACCCATGCTGCCAAGTGATCTCCATAGTGATTCCATAGTGATCTCCAGGAACACAAGGTGACAAGGGAGGAGACCCTTAGGTAACAACTGTCATGACTTCACATAAGTATCTGTGAAGGGAAAACAGGAACTTGTAAGAGCAGACAAGGACAGATAAGGCAGCAGTCACCCTACACACACAGACAGACAGACAACCAGTCTGTATAGGAAGGGTCTACATAGTCTCCAGGTGTTCAAAGAAGAAAGGACAGACACACCACAAAGGACAAAGTCAACTTCTCCTGACAGTGCGAGCAGCTTCAACCCTTGCTCCTCTGTCCACAGGTCAGGGTTGCAAGACATCACCATCACCCCCTCCAGGGGACAAAGGCAGCATGTCAGTCATGAAGCCACTCAGAGACAGGCCTTTCCAGAAGTCCCTGTCAAAGTCCCTCAGGGGCCACCCCATCACCATCCAGAAAGGAGCCCATTCAGAGAGTGAATGGCATTGGAAGACACTTCTGTGGAAGCCCCAGGCCCAGGTTCCTGTCAGGGATTCCTGGAGAGATACAAGCCCAGGGGAGAAGGCTAGATTTCTGCTCTGGATGGCTCAAGTCTACACTGCTGCCTGTGCTGCCACTGGACCCTAGCCCTGCAGAGCCCTAAGCCTTCCACAGGCAGGGCTTTTTGTGAAGGGATCTTCTACTGTGCTAACTACGGTAGCTACCACAGTGGTATATGCAGCAGCAAAAACCCACTGGGAACCTTTGGGCCCCAGCAGATGCATCAGTTCCAAAAACAGTGGGTTTTTGGAGATGACAGAGGAGCTGTCACCTAAGGGTCTGTATCTGAATCTTGACCACAGAGACACACTGGTTGACACTAGACCATCACAACATTTCCCACAGACCACAGAGTCCTCATAATACCCTATGATCTTCTCCCAACAGCCTCTCTCTCAGAGGCCAGGGACACCACCAGAAGCCACTCTTCTCTCCACCTGGACCAATGTCCCCTTCCTATAGAAAGAGCCCTAGAGATCTTTCTATCATACCTGGAAACACTCCAATCTAGACTCAGACAACCTATAACAACCATCCAGAAACCCTTGATTTGGCAATCCAGACCTGACTTGCAAACACAAGACATAGGTGCCCCCATTACAGCCTCAGCAGGGGATCATCAGGCACCTGGGGACCACAAGGAGCCTGTGCTGTTTCTACCTGGTTCAATGCAAGACTAATGGTAGCAGGTTCCTGAGGGAGGGACTGACTTCATCTACGCAAAGACTGGTGTGGGTACAAAGTACAGGAGGATCACACACACTACCGCTCACCTGAGAAACGTTCTGTGCCCCATTCTTGGACCATCATGGATCTGTCAAGGGACAGAATGCCAGTGGTCACCACCCTGTGGTTCCACAGCCAGGGGCACTGCAAATCCCTTTTCGGGGGTGATGAAATACCCCTCTAAACTTGTCTTGCCTAAGACCAGGAGAGACCATGGAGACAAATGCAAAATCTGTCCTTCTGTCTCCCTTCTTGGGATAGGGTTGGCCGTTGAGGTTCCTAGGTAGACTGTTACCATTACCCATGAATGTCTGTCCTGAAAGGCCCCTTGTGGATCTCAGTAATGTCTCAGTTGTCCCCTCTACTTTCTCTTGTCTTCCCAGACACAGAAGCACAGGGAAGTATGTTCAGCCTTACACAACGGGACCTTGTGATGGGAGGTTGAGTCACTGTGAAGCTATAGTGTGTTTCTCACTAGGACACTATTACCAGCAGGTCCTGTGCTTGCTGAACTGACACTCAGGGCCCAGGAAGCATTACGACATTCCTCTAATCTGACCCTCTGTTGCCCACAGGACATCCACCTGCCTCCTGCCTCATCTCTCCTAGTGCTCCGGGGCAGCTGTGGACAGAGGGCTGTTAGAGGAAAAGCAGAGAGAAGCTGCAGAGGTTTCAGACCTGTGAGCTATTACAATGAGACACAGGAGGATTCTGAATGGCCCCCCTCACTATGGAATACTTTCCACGAGGTTCAGATCCATCCCCAAACCCTGGGTGTCAACTACAGTGGCTATCCAGGCAGGATGTGTGGCTTGGACAGGGGTCTTAGCTCTGAGCCTATACATCCCCAGGGAGGTTAGGGTTGATAGCCCAATACTCTGCTGTAGTCACACTGTTAGGGACTGTACACCAGTACTATAGCAGGTTCAGGCTGGAGGTCTCTGCAGTGCCCCCAGAGGACATAGTAGAACCCCACACACCGAAGGAACCGTTCTGCACTGGGGTATATTTCTTAGAAGAGAAGAACTCAGGGTTGTAGGATTCACCGTACAATGAAAACAGACCCAGGAGACACTGAACCTGACAAGTGAAGGAGCCACAAGCCAAGAATGTTCTGCTGGAATCTGTACCATGGTAGGTTTGGAGTACATTTCCCCACAGCAAAACTCAGTGAGCCAGAAATATATCTAGGTCACTCCTGAAGAGAGATGAGGGTATCTAGCTGTGCCAATATCTCTTGGAGAATTCAACACCTCACTCTCCATTCTAAAAGGACAGGGACAACCCAAGTAGGCACATGAGCCAGGATTTACACACACACACACACACACACACACACACACACACACACACACACACACACACACACACAACATGAGAGAGAGAGGGGGAGAGAGAGAGAGAGAGAGAGAGAGAGAGAGAGAGAGAGAGAGAGAGAATCATATTACAAATGAAAAAGAAACCTAATAACCTGACCCACTCAGTGTGGAAGGCTGTGGACTGCTAGTATTAATGTCACCCCAGGAAATGCAGTAGTCACACAGTACAGGGGAATTTGTGCCAGCCTGAGGCACTGTGGTTACTATAGTGGATATAACCACAGTGTCATACGCCACACATAAAACTTCTGTGACGCCAGCTCTGGCCACAGGAGAAACCCACCGTGTCCACTATTCAGCAAGAAGGCTAGGAGGACCTCAGAGGATTTTGAACAAGTTGGTATCACAGTAGGTATGACTGAGACTACTACTACAAGAAATGCTACAACCAAAACTGCCGTCCAAACCTCAGCACTCAGACACAGACGCCACCTGGATTTGTGCTAAGCCCCAACCACTCAGCTGCCCCTGAGTATCTACATTCCTTGGTAACTTGGGGCAGGCCAACCTTACTCTCTCATCTTGACTCAGGACTCTCCTCTACAAAGGAGAAGCTACAGGCAGCCAGGATCAGTCTGTTCCTACCACCGTAACTACAGGCAGGAGACTCCAGGTAGAGCCTGTGGCATGGAGTGAACACTGCAAGAGCAGCAGACACCACACAGCCCTGGGATACCATGACACCAAGCCCCAAACTGGCTTCTGCTCCCCATTTCCAGCAGCAAAAGCTCCACCTGATCTGTCCTCCAGTCAGGTCTAAAGGAAAATCACAGCAATAGGCATGAGAAGCAGCCCCGTGGTGTCATTGACAACCACAAATCCTCCCAGAAAGGCTACACAGGCAGTAACAGTCAAGGTGAATAGACACACATCAGACAGTTCCTGCCACAGAAGTCCAAGCTGAGGAAATGGTGCCAAAATGCCCAGGCCCCTGCAGACAGTGTAGCCAGCCAGTCACTGCCATCCCACGGCAAGGCCCTTCATTAGGTTCCACAACGTAGTATACTCACTTCATACCCACCCTGGGACCCAGTCACTCCAGGGATTGGAACCTGGCCTCCCCGTGACAAACCTCCAGTCTTGTTCATCAGCCTGAGCCCATCCCAAGGAAGCCTGGAGCCTCTGCTAGCAGGAGAAACCCAGAGAATTACTCCCCTCCCTCCCGTCATGGGTCTCTTGACCAGCATGGGTTGCAGTAGATCTACTAGACTGAGGTTTCCAGAGATAGAGATGCTACAAACACACACACACACACACACACACACACACACACACACGCACGCACGCACGCACGCACACACATACACACACGCAAACACACACACACACACAGAGAAGAGAGCAGAGAGAGAGAAGAGAGAGAGAGAGAGAGAGAGAGAGAGAGAATCATATTACAAATGAAAAGGAAACCTAATAACCTGACCCACTCAGTGTGGAAGGCTGTGGACTGCTAGTATTAATGTCACCCCAGGAAATGCAGTTATAAAGATGCCTGGAAGTAGTCACACAGTATAGGGGAATTTGTGCCAGCCTGAGGCACTGTGGTTATGGTAGCGGATATAACCACGGTGTCATACGCCACACATAAAACTTCTGTGACGCCAGCTCTGGCCACAGGAGAAACCCACCGTGTCCACTATTCAGCAAGAAGGCTAGGAGGACCTCAGAGGATTTTGAACAAGTTGGTATCACAGTAGGTATGACTGAGACTACTACTACAAGAAATGCTACAACCAAAACTGCCGTCCAAACCTCAGCACTCAGACACAGACGCCACCTGGATTTGTGCTAAGCCCCAACCACTCAGCTGCCCCTGAGTATCTACATTCCTTGGTAACTTGGGGCAGGCCAACCTTACTCTCTCATCTTGACTCAGGACTCTCCTCTACAAAGGAGAAGCTACAGGCAGCCAGGATCAGTCTGTTCCTACCACCGTAACTACAGGCAGGAGACTCCAGATAGAGCCTGTGGCATGGAGTGAACACTGCAAGAGCAGCAGACACCACACAGCCCTGGGATACCATGACACCAAGCCCCAAACTGGCTTCTGCTCCCCATTTCCAGCAGCAAAAGCTCCACCTGATCTGTCCTCCAGTCAGGTCTAAAGGAAAATCACAGCAATAGGCATGAGAAGCAGCCCTGTGGTGTCATAGCCAACCACAAATCCTCCCAGAGAGGCTACACAGGCAGTAACAGTCAAGGTGAATAGACACACATCAGACAGTTCCTGCCACAGAAGTCCAAGCTGAGGAAATGGTGCCAAAATGCCCAGGCCCCTGCAGACAGTGTAGCCAGCCAGTCACTGCCATCCCACAGCAAGGCCCTTCATTAGGTTCCACAACGTAGTATACTCACTTCATACCCACCCTGGGACCCAGTCACTCCAGGGATTGGAACCTGGCCTCCCCGTGACAAACCTCCAGTCTTGTTCATCAGCCTGAGCCCATCCCAAGGAAGCCTGGAGCCTCTGCTAGCAGGAGAAACCCAGAGAATTACTCCCCTCCCTCCCGTCATGGGTCTCTTGACCAGCATGGGTTGCAGTAGATCTACTAGACTGAGGTTTCCAGAGATAGAGATGCTACAAACACACACACACACACACACACACACACACACACACGCACGCACGCACGCACGCACGCACACACATACACACACGCACACGCACACACACGTGCACATACGCACTCACGTGTATGCGGTGGGAGAGAGGAAATCAGAGATGGAATTGAGAAGGTAAAAGAGAGGTGAGGGTGGCAGAAAATTCAAAACCAGCAGAAGTTGATATCAACTATCAAATACAAGTTTAGAATTCCTCCGTGGAGTGGTAAGAGTCTCTTCAGTGGGCCAGAGAGGTGGTTGCCCTCACCTGATTCCCACCCATCTTCTTCCTTCAGCTTTACGAAGGCTGGAGGAGTTATAACCTTGTCAGCATAACATTCCTGTTGCCCTGCAAAGCCACCTGAAACATGCTCCTCACATAGTCTTTTGTTGCAGGTCCTCCACTCCTCTAAACCACATACATCCTTCCTTCCTTCCCTCCAGTCAAGGCCCAGAACCCCCCAGGCCATACCCATCCTTAACTGCACCAACGGCCCTTTAGAGTTAAAAGGCAATTAAATTACCTTCTCTCGCAGTACAAAACTGGACCAACAAGGGAGAAGTTACCAAGTGTTCCAGAAATATCCTTCATGCCCAAAAGAAATGTATCTGGAGCAGACAGTAATGACCATGTTTTATTAAAGTTATCAAACTTCAAAATGAGCAAAGTAAGGGCTTCAATGAGAAATATCCTCATTCTCAGGAAACTAACCTAGCCTAGTGTATGGCATAGTTTTATATCATCTCAACACAAGCTAGAATTATCTGAGAAGAGGGAACCACAATTGAGAAAATATCTCAATGAGATTGGCCCACAGACAAGTCTGTGGGGGTACTGGGTAGCTTAACGGTTGATGCAGGAGGGCACAGCTCATTGTGACTGCCACCACCCCTGGGCAGGTAGTGCTGAGTGCTACAAAAAAAAGCAGTATGAGAAGATCTTGAGGAGCAAGGCAAGAAGCAGCATTCCTCTGGGTCCTCTGCTTCAGTTTCTGCCTCTGGGTACCTATGTTGACTTCACTCAGTGATGGAATGTGAGATTTGTAAGAAGAAAAAACCCTTTTCTCACCCAAGTCGCCTTGGCCATAGTCTTAGCATTAGGATTCCGACTAAGACACAAACTACGTAAATGCAGGTGCACCCTTAAAAGAGAGAAGACATGGTCTGATAATACTCTGCTCAGTAACCTTAGTATTCAAATATATTTTTCACATGTACACCCTTGAGGAATTTTTTCGTTGAATCTAACTTCACTGGATAAATTTTACATGAAAATGCAATTGTATCTATGAATTTACAAGCATGTTTCACATGAAAGACATATTGTATTGCTGTGTATAATATATTATAATGACTGAAGGTTATTCTGCTCCACCAGAATAGAAACCATTGGCCAGCAAAAAGCTTTTCAGTATTGAACTCTGACAACATTCTTTTCAATCTTTTTCTTTCCGTGAGCAACAGCAGGAAGACAGAAGCAGCAGAGAGTAGCACCCTGCATTGCTCGACTCTTCATGCAGGCATCACGTATGGAGACACTTATCTATGGCCAGAGTTACAGCTCTCAGTCTGAGATCAGAGGTCCTCTCTATCATGCCATCTCTCTTCCCTTCCCTTCTACCTGCCCTGCCACTCTTTACACTGTTCAGCTCTTGATTCCATGTCAGCAGCTGCCTCCAGGACTCAGGATATCTGCATCTGTTAGAAGAGCCTGAAGGATCCAGGCCACCAGCAGGACAGTCAGGACCTGGCACACAGTGCAGCTTGGATCATCCAAGTGCAAGCATCCCCTTCCAATTTCTCAGTGCATGGGATATCCATGTAGGATCAAAGAGTAATCTGGGTGGGTGGTGTGGATTCAGGTGAGTGACTACTGACCATGGGCAGGTCCAAGGCCTTCACAGAGAAGCTTCAATTCTAGGCTATTAAGCACAGGTTACCAGGTCTTTGTGCTAGGAATCCAAGACCTAGAACTTAGGAGCAGAGTCTCAGTGCAAGCAGGGATATTCATGAATCCAGCCCCAGGTATTAGAAAACAGACAGCGTTTGCCCTTGGAGGCCAGGACTCAGGGTTGGAGAATGATGCTGAGACCTTCAAGAGCCCAACAGCAGATGAGGAAGGTGGCTTCAGATGAGCCAGCCACATAGACTGAGCAGTGCCATATTCAAGTGTCCATAAGACATTCATTGTCAAATTGTGCATGCTATTGTCCTCACCATTTCTGCTGCAGTATGTTTCATGGTTGAAGTATGTACTGAAAGAAAGAAGACCACTGGAGAGAAGTTTTTATTGGACCTCATGTTGCAACACAAGGGGACTCAGAATGGTAATGTCTCTTGGCCAAGTTGCTGAGTTAAGTAGTCGATTCACAAAGCCCAAGAGGGAGTATTGGCCAATTACAGCTTTCATTTTACATCAATGCCAGTCATTAATGCTTGTTTTGAACAGTTGGAGCTTGCCACTGGTCACAGTACACCTTACAAAAGGAATAGCACTCTCTTTGGCCTGAGGCTTAAGTGGTTCTTAGAAGCCTGTACTTGGAGAAAGCTTGGTACAAGGTGTGATGTTTTGTGCTATCAACTTTCAGACTCTAGAATTTCCAGGAAGATGGATCTGCAGATGACTTTTATGAATCCTCTTGATTACTTTAACACACATGTGGAGAGATAAATTAACTGGGTCTTAACTGTGGCTGTGACCATTCCCTGGGCAGAGGATTTTAAAGTAGATTAAGCAAGCTCAGCACCAGTGTGCATGCATTTCTGGTGCATCCTGTGTGGCTTGTGTCCTGGAACACTGCCAGGGGTGAGGAGGTGAGGGAATAAAGAAAAGACAAATACACATACATTGAAGGTGAGACAAAGTGGAGTTCTCTAACCACTATGGCTGTAGTCTGGAACTTCAGGGTATTTGTTAGGTACAGCACAGAAGAAGAGATAAGCTACTCTCAATAGGATGGATGCCTAGGTGAGCAGGACCTGGATGTAAACATCTGGGAGGAGGAAGAAGTCGATACTAGTCTTTGCATACAGAGGTCAATCATTCATAAACGCTCATACTTAGATTCCCAAAGAGAATTTTGTCACCTGTCTTCAGCCTAGCTCATATGGGTACTGACTTTGCCAGTTTCCAAAGGGTGCAAGACATTGGAGTGCCAAACATGTTGTGTGAATACCTGCAAATCCACATTTACACAGGACTTCACTATTCAAGACTTCCTCCAATCTTAGGCATGTCTGTCTCTGACTGCAGATGTATTGTGACCAGCTACTTCAAGCTCTACTGTCTTGTCTGCCCCAAAAGTATAGACAGTATCTTAAACTGCTAGCAGACATAAGCCCATCCTTCTTTGAGTTGATTTTGTTGGGGCATTTTATCAGAGAAACAGAAAAGTAATGGAGACAATCATTGGTACCAAGTTGGATGCAACCAAGAGTTGGCATCCATCGTAAGAATAAACCTGACTGTGGTTAGGTTCCTGAAGGACACTGAAATTGTTTCTGTAGGAGTATTTGGAACTATCAGTTAGAAAATACCTTCAATGATGGAAGAAGAGCTTTATGGGTTGTTCTGTGGGAAGCTTAGAAAACAAGAATATTAAGAGAAATGAGGACAATCCTTGCCCAGCTCATGAGCTTACAGAGGTGAATATGAACTCCATGGGGACCTAGGAGAGGGACCATTTGTGTGATAACCTAAGGCAACAATCCATCTTCATTCAACATATATCCTGTGTGACACCAAATTTAAATATAATACGTTAATTTGTTAGGCAGAGGAAAGTTCATTCCAGAAGAGCATTCAGACTGGTGATGAGTAAGCAGCTGTTAAAAAGGTTAACATCACTGAAGAAACCCCTCCTCTGGAAGGGTGTGCTGAGACATCCATTCAGAAATCCATCCCAAAATGACAGAAGAACTTGGTATTGTCATCCATATGGTAATGGTTTTGGAATCATGAAAAATGCAAGACTGAGCAGAGTCACGGGGTCTTGATCCATGATTTCAGAGAACTACTAAGGACAAACAATGTTAACAGAGACAGAGTCCTTTCCAAGACCTTGGGAAAGGCCACTGTGTGAGTCTGTGGAGGTGAAGGTTTCTCACTGTTTGCTCTCCTGACATTTCCTCAAGCTCCAGTTGTTACTGCTGCTGTTGCTGCCGCCCACTCCTTCACTGACAGTAGAGCCAGAGTTTGCAAGATTTCTTCATGGAATAAAGACCAGATGCTGTCTGGGAACTTCTCGGGCTCCAGAGAGGGACGACTGGGTCTCCCCTCCTTTTAAACTGAGTGACTACAGGTCTTTGCCAGGCTATTCTGGAACTACTCTGGCTATTGATTCTCCTAGGCTGGAGGATAGAGAACCTAGTTCACAGTATCTCTGGTGTGATTTGGCTGTTGCTAATGTGTGTGGTGATTTGACTATGAATGGGATGGAGATGCATGATATGAAAGACACAAAGAAAAAATGTTAAAAAGGAATGGCCCCTGTAGGCTCATGTATTTGTTATTCGCCAGGAAGTGGCACTATTTGAGAGAATTAGAGGATTATGAGGTGTGGCTTTTGGAGGAAGTGTGTCACTGGGGTTCAGCTTTGAGGTTCCAAAAGTCTATGTCTCGGCCTGAGTCTCTCTTTCAGCCTATGGATCAGAATGTAGCTCTTAGCAACTGTTCCAGCACCATGTGTGCTACCATGCTCCTCTCCAATGCAAAAAAGAAAATGGACTAAACCTCTGAAACTGTAAGCAAGCCTTCAGTTGAATGTTTTCCTCTATAAGAGTTACCTTGATCGTGGTGTCTCTTCACAGCAATAGAACACTGACCAAGACAGAAGTTGGTACCAGGAGTGGGGTATTGACGTGACAGCCTGACCATGTTGCTTTGGCAGAATGGGACTGGAACTTTGGAGTAGGAAAGCAGTTGAATGTGTTAAGTGGGGATTAGTAATTCATATTAGTAGGAGTGTTGAAGACAGTGGTTTGAGAGCAATGTAAACTATAATGGCCTGGCTCAAGAAGTTTCTGAGGAGAAGAACATATTAGTAAGTGACCTAGAGACTATTCTTGCAATATTTTAATAAAGAAAGTGATTGATTGTTCTTTGCCCTTGTGATAAAAGTCTGCCTGAGGCTAAATTGAAGAGTTTTAGATCACGGATTTGTCCGAAGAGATTTCAAGACAGCCTAGTATTGACTCTGTCATTTGGTTATTGTTACTCATTCTTATGCAAAGCTACAATGAAAATGAACAAGCTGGACAGAGACAAACGCAAAATGCAAAGGAGGACTAAGAATTATAATGGAGCTAAGCCCAGTACTCAAGCAGATAAAAAGTTTAAAGAAAAGCCTCAAGCTACATGGAATAAAGGGAACAGTGATCTCACGGCAGGACCCCACCCAACTATGTAGCAGATTTTTCTCTGCACTGTCATCTCTCAAATATTAACACAGAGACCTCTTATTAAGTATGAATGCTTAGCCTTAGGTAGGCTCATTCCCAATTAGTTCTTATAACTTAACCACTCATCCATACCATACATATGACTTCCTCTGTGTCCTGTTGCAAAATCTTCACCTCTCTCATTTCTTCCCAGAGTTCCTATCTCTGCCCAGAAGTCCTGCCTATCTGCTTCTGCCTATCTATTGGCCGTTCAGCTCTTTATTAAACCAGAAAATGGGCCACTCTTCCTTCCCACTTCGCCAACCTACATACAAAAACAGATGTAAACAATACATATCCACAAATCCAGCACTACAGAAGGTTCTAGAAGGAAAACCCCAACCCACAAAACATAACTACACTCACAAACACAGGCAATAGATAATCCAATTTTACCAAACACGAAAAGAAACAGGAGGGCAAAATCCACACACGATGACACAACAATAAATCCAAGACAAACAAGAACCAACAATCAATGGACATTAATATCTCTAAATGTCAATGGTCTTAACTTACCCATAAAAAGATATGGGCTAACAGAATAGATAGGAAGAGAGGATCCATCCTTCTGCTGTTTACAAGAAACACACCTCAACTTCAAAGACAGGCGTTACCTCAGAGTAAAAT
>NW_023277245.1:0-19675 GCF_003668045.3 Cricetulus griseus | reverse complement strand
TCATCAGTTCCTTTCAAAAGCATGGCATCATCTTTGGGGACAATGACCTCTCCAAATTTTCCTAAATCATGACCTTGAAAATCATCAAGATTTAGTTTTAGCCCCTATTCTCCAAATTGCGCACCACCAGTAGCAAGAGCCGTATCTTTAAGCTTATTCTTCCTATTGTCCTCAAAACCTGGAGCTTCAACTGCTACGACCTGAAGACCAGCTTTTAGCCTGTTCAAAACCAGTGTGCTTAGAGCTTCTCCATCAACATCTTCAGCAAATATCACCATTTGTTTCCTATGAGCATTAGCTTCATGAGCAGGTGTAACGGACTGGACAATAGAAATTTTCTTTTCACTCAACAGAGCATAAGCATCTTGGAATTCTCATTTTTGACTTATTGATGTCTGAGAAATACATCTTCTTTCAAACTTCATGCCTTCAATAATTTCTAATTCATCATTCAGGTTATTTCTATCCTTCAGTGTGATGACGCCTTTCCCTCCAACATGTTTCATTGCATCAGATATGATGTTTCCAATATCTATGTGTCCATTTGCAGAAATTGTAGCAACCTGAGCAATTTCTTCATGGGTTGTCACATGTTTAGATTGTTTTGTTAGTTCAGCAATTACAGCATCAACAGCCAACATCACACTTCTCCAGATTTCTACTGGATTAGCCCCTTTGCTGATCTTCTCAAAGCCTTCCTTGGCAATAGAACGTGCCAGAACAGTAGCAGTGGTAGTGCCATCCCAGCCTCTTCATTTGAGTTATTGGCAACATCTTGAACAAGTTTAGCTCTGATATTTTTTGTATTTATCCTTTAGATCAATTGCCTTTGTAAAAATGACCCCATCTTTTGTTACTTTGGGACTTCCTCAACTCTGTTCAATCATCACTGTTCTTCCCTTTGGCCCCATTGTAACAGCTACAGCATCGGCTAAAAGGTCTACAACTTGAAGCTTTAAGGATCAAGCATTTGCACCACATTTTACATCTTTGGCATAGGCCCGAGTGACATGAGGAGCCAGCGCCCGGGACACTGGTCTCATCTGGCAAAGGAGTGTGGGTACTCAAAGCATTTCTGCAGGGTGGCTTCGGGAGGGCGCTAGGCGAAGCAGGCTGGTGGCGGCGAGTGAGGGCGATTATTTGGTGTTTTGTTGACTGGTTTCTTCAGTTCTTTGTATGTTTTAGAAATTTGCCCTTGGCTAGATGTGGGGTTGGTGAAGATCTTTTCCCATTCTTTGCACTGCTGTCTTATCTTGTTGATTATGACTTTTGCCTTACAGAATCTTGTCAGTTTCAGGAGGCCCAGAATGTCTAAAGAAAAAACACCATGACAGTTTCCATAGATTTTTTTTGTCCAGTGAGTAGTACTCCATTGATTAAATGTATCACATTTTCTTTATCCATCCTTTAGTCGAAGGACATCTTAGTTGTTTACAGATTCTTGCTATTACAAACACTGCTGTTATGAACATAGCTTTACAGATGTTGGTGTTGTATGAATGTACATCTTTGGGTAAGTGCAAAGAGTAGAATTACTAGATGGTGAAGAAGACTGATACCGAATTTTCAGAAAAAAGTCCATACTGACTGCCAAAATGATTGTACAAGTTTTCACTCCGAGCAGCAACAGAGAAATGTTGCCTATTCTCCAAAACCTCTCCAGCATAAACTGTGTGTGGTGATTTTTTTCTCTAACTCTTCTGGCAGGTGTAAGATGATATCTCAGAGTTGTTATGATTTACATTTCTCCAAATGCTAAGGATGTTGAGTATCTTTAAGAGATTTTATTCCTTTATTGACCAGACTAAATTCTCAATGGACCAACGACTTCAATATAAATTCAGCCACATGAACCACTTAGCATAGTAATTGGGAGGTAGCATTGAATGAATTTGTATATCAGACAACTTCCTGAACATAACAGTAGCACAGACACTCAGATGGTCAATTCAGTAATGGGGTCTCTTGAAACTGAGAAGATTGTGTAAGGCAAAAGGCATAGTCAGCAAGAAAAGACAGCAGCCCACAGAATGGGAAAAGATCTTCACTAAACCCACATCTAGCCAAGGGCTGATATGCAAAGAACTGAAGAAGCTAGTCACCAAAACACCAAATAATCCAATTAAAAGGTGGGGGTACTGAACTAAATAGAGAATCTACAATAGGTTTTTACTTCTTATGGAAGACAAAAATCTACTAATAAAAGATTTGGAGCAGGTCCTTCATAGACTGTTTCTGAACAGCTCCAGTTGCTTGGAAATGCCCAAACATTTTGTCATTGTATCATATGGAGTATCAACTCCATTGTATGGTGATATTAAATATTGTACCATGTCACATACCTTAGGATATTAAAATCCCCAAGTGTAAAACTACATCTCATTTGCTCCCTGTTTCTAGGGCCCATGATATGGGCAGAGAGTTTTCTGTCAGAGTTGCCAGGAAACACTTATGAGGTGTCTGTAGGTATCTATTACATCTTCAAATTTCAAACAAACCACACCCACTTAAAACTTCACATTATTTCCTCTTGGACTTAGACAGAAGGCAGGAGTCTCTCACAGGCTCTAACTAATTTTACTTCTACTTCCCCACAGTAAACTACTATGGCTTCAGTCCAGTACACATGTAAGTGAGTGCATCATTAAACCATTCCAGTTGATTGATGACCACTTAAATGTATCCCTTATGATGCAGTTCTCCAAATGGAGACAACCCCAATTTGCTTGTACTATTTGTGAAGGTGTAAGGCTTCCTGGTGTATCACTTACACATTTTGTTACATTAGTTGTTGTATTTTTAGCTTTTTTTTCTATTTTTTTATAAATTAGAAAAAAAGATGGTTTTAAATTTCAATCGCAGTTCCCTCTACCTCCCATCTTCCCCTGGGCCCTACTAATGCTCTACCTATCCCATATCACTTCTGCTCTGCAGGGAGTGTTAGGTCTTCCATGGTTGGTCTTTGGAGTCTGTCATATCCCTTGGCATGGGATCTAGGCTCTCCCCCACCATATAGGCTGAGGGAGTATCCCTCTATGTGAAAAGGGCTCCCACATTCCATTCCTATGCTAGGGATAAGTACTGATCTACTACAGGAGCCCAGATAGACATCTGAGAACTCCTCACTGACACCCACATTCATGGATTCGGAATGAGTTCCATGCTGGATTCCCAGGGATCAGTCTGGAGGCCGAGAGCTCCCCCCTAGTCCAGGTCAGCTATTTCTGTGGTTTTCACCAGCCTGGTCATTCCCCTATGCTCACCACTGCTCCTTCTCTGCAAATGGATTCCAGTTCTGATCAGTGTTTATCTGTGGGTGTCTGCTACTTCCATCCTTTGCTGGATGAACGCTGTAGGGCGGCATATAAGTTACTCATCTATCTCTTTACCATGGCTTGTTTTAATTTGCTTTACTGCTAAATCTGGCCACCAACGATACTGGGAAGCTTTGTTTTCTGCTTTCTCTTGTTAAACAATTTTGGAGTTCTTCACATCTTCCCTGTATTCTGCATTCTTCACTGTGATCGACCCTCTATAAAACACCATAGCTTTAATGACAGAAAACTCACCTCAGTGCATGTCTAAGGATATAAAATGGATATTGCTTTGGGGAGAGTACAATATCTAATGATAGCATTGTATTTCAGCTTCATGTGGCTGCTTGGACCCATGATATGTGTGCAAAGATTTCGACAATGTTTGAATAGTGACATATGCCTTGACAAACAGGCAGACACAAGTAACAGTGAATATAAGGTACAAAATTGACACACATGTTCACCTATATTCCATTGCAAAAGCACCAAGAATTTATACTTTTCTCGAGAGTCCTAGTAGATTTGTTCAGGGAATACATTTTATTACTCAAGAAGAAGTTTCCATTCCCTAAGTCATGAGCCTACAAAGGCAACTGGATTAATTTTGAGATTTTTGGTTTGTTACCTAGAATAATACTACACCCTTTGTGGCAGAAGACATTACATATTCTTCCTATATAAACCTCAGTTTATGAAGCCTTTATTGTTAACAATGTCCTTGATTCATGTGGGCAAGCTTGTTGGTCTCACCAGGAGATGTTTTCCATGTCAAATGTCTGAAAAGTTTCCTTTTCTACATTTGGATACAACAGTCTTACCTGTTGTCACTAAAAAATAGACATCTATCCAGGGAATGATAGTTTTATCATTTCTAATCATGGGACTATAACCTGTGTTAATCTCAGATACTTTTTAATATGTGTCAGTACAAGTGATCACATTGTTCTTTCTTTGAACTTGGATAGCTCCCATACTATATATGGCAACCTATATTATATATGTAACCATGCTTTGGGATGTCTTCTGAATTTTTGGAAGTGTAGATGGATTTCTCCCTCCTTGTCATTTCCTTGAATTTATTTAGTTAAACACCAGCTTAAAGTAATAGCTGTACATGTTCTACCCTTTATTCTACCTGCGATCAGAGAGTACCTGAAAAGAATAGGCTCAGTAATGTGGAAATTGATGGCTGCCAGACTTTCTAAATTTTTACCTGATAAGTCTTGTGGGGATTTTACATATATTTGAGAGATATTCCATCAAAGTTTAAATGATTCAATTATTTTGTGTTAAATGTTTGCTAGCTATATAAGCCACAAATTCAATGGAAACTTGAGACACAGTGATATTGTATATCTACCAAAGAAAGCCTTTGAATAACTTTTTCAGAGACTTTATTCTGTGGAATTATATGATGTTGAATGAGCGTTTGTGCCAAATACAAAACTTGTGCCAGATACATGTCCTTGTCCACAGCTAATAGATTGTATATGAAAAGAAGATCTATCTTTCTGCTGCAAACATGAAATGCATTTCAACAATAAAGACACTGCCTCCTAGTCAACGTTTGGGAAATAATTTTCCGATCGAATGAACATAACAAACATTATGGTACTATGAAGGTTTCCCAGTTGTCAGATGGGGGTCTGTGAGCTCCCATTTGATGATGTTGCCTGTTTCTATGGGGTTCTCCAGCAAGGTATTGACAAATTTGAAACCACTGTTGTTGACAATTTCCTTGAATCATGTGGCCAAGCTTGGAGGTCTCAACAGGAGACTTTACTATTGATAATATCTGAAAATGTTACTTATCTATACAATTTGAGACAACGGTCTTAACTGTTCTCATTAAAAAATAGATATCTTTACAGTGAATTGTAGTTTTAACTATTCTGCTCTGTGTTATTATCTGTGTTAATCTCCGATTCTTTTTAATTTATGTCTGTATGTGGTTTGTACAAGTGATCACAATGTTCCTTTTTGAATATGGATAGATATGCAAACATGACTTTGTGATGTCCTCCGAATTTTTCCTATGTATATGGATTTCTCCCTCTGTGCCCTTCCTTGAATTTATTTATTCAAACACTTTCTTAAAGTAATAGCTGTTCATGTGTTACCCATTATTTTACCAAAGATCAGAGACTATCTGAAAAGCATAGACTCTGTAATATCAAAAATCATGGGTGCCAATCTTTCTAAATATTGAACTGACAAATCTTACAGGGATTTTATGCATGCTTGAGAGAAATTCCATCAAAGTTTAAATGATTCAATTTTTATATATTACATGTTTGCTAGCTATATAAGCCACACAATCAATGAGGCCTTGTAAAGGGAAACTCTTTATATTTCAGTGGTGTACATAACTAAATAGAGAATACACAATAGGGTTTCACTTCATTTGGAATAGAAAATGTAATAATAAAAGATTTACTACAGGTCCTTCATGCAGTATATTTAGTCAGATTAGGTACCCTCATGTTGTTTAACTGTTCCAGTTGCTTGGAAATGCCCAAAACTTTTGTCATAAGCTCACTTGGAGACTCAACTCCATTGTCTGATGACATTAAAAGTTGTACAACAGCACATACCTAAGGATATTAAAATCCCCATTGCAAAACTGCATCTCACTTGCTCCCTGTTTCTTGGCCCCATGAGAAGCGGAGAGAGATTTCCATCAGAGTTTCCAGGAAACACTTATGATTGGTCTGTCACAAGCTATTACATCTTCAAATTCTAAACCAACCACACCCATGCATGACCTCACATCATATCCTCCTGGACTTAGGCAGAAGGCACAAGCCTCTGTTTGGCTTTAATTATTTTTATTTCTGCTTTCCCACAGGAAACTACTACGGCTTCAGTCCAGTACACATGTAAGTAAATGCATCATTATACCATTCCGGCTGATCGATGACCACTTAGATATATATGCGATATGCTCTAGTTCCTCCCCTGCCCCCCATTATTGCCCTACATATCCCATACCATTTCTGCACCCCAGGGAGAGTGAGGACTTCCAGCAGGGCACTTCAGAGTCTATCATATCCTTTGGGATAGAGCCTAGGGCCTCCCCATCGTCTAAGCTGAGGGAGTATCCCCCCATGTAGAATGGGCTCCAAAATCACTTCCTATGATAGGGATAAGTACTGATCTACTATAAGAGGCCCAATAGATTCCCAAGGCCTCCTCACTCACACCCACAGTCATTGGGTCTGTATCAGTACTATTTTGGTTACCCAGGTATCATTCTAGGGACAATGACTTCCTCCTTGATCAGGTTAGCTGTTTCTGTGTGTTTCACCAGCCTGGTCTTGACTGCTGTGCTCATTACAATTCCCTCTCTGAAACTAGATTCCAGTTCAGTTCATTTCAGTTTTTAGTTGTTGGTGTATGCTTCTACTTCCATCAGCTTCTGGATGAAGGCTCTATGTTGGCATATAAGTTAGTCATCAATCTCAATATCAGGGCAGGGCATTTCTGGTAGCCTCTCCGCTGTTGCTTAGATCGTTAGTAGGAGTCATCCTTGTAGATCTCCAAACATTTCCCCAGTGCCTGATTTCTCTTTAAACCTATACTGGCTCTCTCTCTGATGGAATCTCTTATTTTGCCATCCTCCATTCTTCCCCCTACACAACCAGAAGCTTCTGTATGGCTAAGGACACAGTCAGCAATAAATAATGACAGCCTAAAAAGTGGGAAAAGATATTCACCAACCCCATATCTGACAGATTGACTCATCTCCAGAACTTACAAAGAACTCAAGAAGCTAGTTTCCAAAACACCAAATAATCCAATTACAAAGTGTAGTACAGAAATAGAGAATTCTCAATAGAGGAATGTAAAATGGCTGAAAGATCACATAAAAATTCTCAACATCCTTAGCCATCAGGGAAATACTAATGAAAACAACTTTTTGACTTTTAATATGGATGTCATATTGGTAAAATATTATAAAATAGAAAAAAGTTTCAGGGATAAAATGGAGGCGATTTTGGCCACACAAAATGATGGATGCATATTATAATCACATAATAATCTAAATATTACACAAAACTAACTTTTCACTATAGGAATATGTGGCCTCAACTTCACGACTATAGGCCACAATAACGAAGACCATTGGATGGCCCAGGAAGGAGAGGTTTTAGAGAGGCCAAAAATATCAAGGGACTTTTTTTTTGATGTTTAAAGATGGGGTTTCTCTGTGGCTTTGGAGGATGTCCTGGAACTAGTGCTTTTAGACCATGCTGGTCTTGAACTCAAAGAGATCCGCCTGCCTCTGCCTCCCGAGTGCTGGTATTAAAGGCATGCACCACCACTGCTCGGCTCATCAAGGGACATTTGATGTGTCTCTGTGTAGCTGGGATCTCAGTGCTCTACTGAGAATGTATGAAGTGGACACAGAGAAGTTCCTCCCTTGTACAATAACACATATTGAATCCTGGCTTGTTATAATTTGCTTTACTGCTAAATCTGCCCAGCAAAGAAAATGGGAGGCTCTTTTTTCTGCTTTCTCTTGTGAAACAATGTTGAATTTTTCATACCTGCCCTGGAATCGGCGCTCTCTGACCCATAGTCTTTAAACCACCATATCTTCACTGACAGAAAACTCACCTCAATGCATGCTGATGTCGAAGGATATACAAAGGATATTGCTTTGGGGAGCATAATATCCAATCATAAGACTGTATTTCAGGCTCACGTGGCTTCTTGGACCCATGATATGGGTTCAAAGAATTGCACAATGTGTGTACAGTGACATATGCCTTGACAAACAGGTAGACACATGAAACAGAGATAATACAATACAAAATTGGCACCCATGCTTACATAAAAGCACCAAGAATTGATAATTTTCTCTAGATTTCTAGCAGATTTCTTGGGTTAATATATTTTATAACTGAAGAAGTTTCCATTCCTTAAATCATGAGCCTACAGAGGCAACTTGATTAATTTTGAGATTTTTCTCGAGAAAAAGACTACCCAATATGTGGCAGAAGACATTATATATTCTTTCTATATATACTTCAGTCTATGAAACCACTACTGTTGACAATGTCCTTGATTCATATGGACAAGCTTGGAGGTCTCAATAGGAGATTTTTCATGTCACATATCTGAAAATTTTACTTCTTTCTATATTTTGAGACAAAGTACTACCTGTTCTCACTGAATTATAGATTTCTATCCAGAGAATGGTAGTTTTATGTTTTCTGAACATTGGAGTATAATCTGTGTAAATCTCAGATTCTTTTTAATTTGTGTCAGTATGTGGTTTGTCTGAGTGATCTCATTGTTTGGTCTTTGAACTTACATAGCTCTAATACTATATATGGCATCCAACATTCTAATGTGCAATCATGATTTTGGGTTGTCTTCTGTATTTTTGATGTGTGGAAGGATTTCTCCCTCCTTGCCTTTTCCTCAAATTTATTTATTCATACATTAAAAAATTTTGGTGAGATACTTGGGAAAATCTACCCCCTCTGAGGCAGCAGACATTATATAATCTTTCTGAATAAACCTCAGTCTATGAAACCATTATTGTTGACAATGTCTTTGATTCATATGGAGAAGCTTGGAGGTCTCAGCAGGAGACATTTTTATGTCAAATGTCTGAAAAGATTACTTATCTCTACATTTTGAGACAACAGTCTTACCTGTTGCCACTAAAAAATAGATAACTATTGAGAGGATGGTAGTTTTATCTTTTCTGATCTGTGGACTATAACCTTATTACTGCAAGATTCTTTGTAATTTGTGTTGGAATGTGGTTTGTACAAGTGATCACATTGTTCATTGTTTAAACTTCGATAGCTCTAATACTAGATACGGCATCCTACATTATAATATGCAAGCATGATTTGTGGATGTCTTCTGAATTTTTTTGATATGTAGATGGATATATTTAGCCATTGCCTTTTCCTTGCCCTTTCCATCGTCCTCCTGGGAGGACGAGAGAGTTTTCTGGGCCTCAACTAGATAAAAGGTCTGACTTAGTATATTTTCTATAGTAGGCCTTACCAGCTACAAGTAACAAATGGGAGGTTGGGGGAAGAGGAGATTGCAGGAGGAGAGGAGGGATGTTATAAGAATATGAAAATAAATACATAAAAAGAAAAAAACAATCCCATGTCATTAACATCTCTTAATATCAGTGGACATCATATACTTAAAAATAAACAGGCTAATAGATTGTATAGCATTGAAAAGAGGATCTCTCCTTCTGCTGCAAACATGAAACACAGCTCAACATAAAGACAGTCACTACCTCATATCAAAGCATTGGAAATAATTATCTAGTCAAATAGACATAAGAAATATTATGGTACTATAATGGCTCCCCAATTGTCAGAATGGGGTCAGGGAGCTCCCACTAGGTCAGGTCAGCTCTTT
This sequence comes from Cricetulus griseus, assembly GCF_003668045.3. Lineage (NCBI taxonomy): Eukaryota > Metazoa > Chordata > Mammalia > Rodentia > Cricetidae > Cricetulus > Cricetulus griseus. The sequence goes on along the minus strand of NW_023277245.1, from coordinate 9,956 downwards.
TTGTGGGTTTCTCCAGCCTGGTATTGACCCATTTGCTCATCATGCTACCATTTCTGAAACACGATTCCAGGAGTTCAGGGCATTCTTTAGATTTGTGTGCATCCTTCTGCTCCAGGCTTCTACTGGATGAAATCTCTAGGACGGCATATAAGGTAGTCATCAATCACATTACAGGGGAAATGAATTTAAAGTAGCCTCTCAACTATTGCTTAGATTGTTAGTTGGGGTTATCATTGTGGATCCATGGACATTTGCCTAGTGCCGTGTTTCTCTGTAAACCTATAGTTTATGCCTCTAGTAAGGTATCACTTTTCTTGCTCTCTTCTGTTCTTCCCCCTAATCAATATTTCTGATCGCTCATGTTCTCCTATCCCCTCCTCATCACCCCGCCTCTTTCTCCTTCATTCCTCCTCTTTCCCCATGTGACTAAATTATTCAGGAGATCTCATGCCTTTCCCCTACTCTGAGGAACCATGCATGTCTCTTTCATAGACCTACTTGTTCTTAGGTTCTCTGTAGGTGTGGATTGTGGGCTAATTATTATTTACCCTAGGTCTAATATCCGTAAATTATTGAGTAGATAACATGTGTTTTTTGTTTTGTTTTTTGTTTTTTTTCATTTAACGGGTTAACTCACTCAGGATGCTTTCTTCTAGTTCCATCTATTTGTTTCATTGTTTCTTTTTTATGAGTAGTACTAAATTGATTAATTTTAACCACATTTTCTTTATTCATTCTTCAGTCGAGGAATGTCTTTTTTTCCCCAAGTTCTTGCTATTACAAAGACAGCTGTTATGAACACAGCTGTATATGTGTCCATATTGTATGAATGTACATCATTTTGGGTATGTATCAAAAAGCAGAATTTCTAGATTGTGAAGTAGACTGATCTCCAATTGTTACAAAAAATCCCATACTGACTGCCGGAATGATTGTACAAGTTTTCACTCCCAGCAGCAACAGAGGAGTGTTCCCAGTTCTCCCCTTCCTCTCTAGCATAAAATTTCAGTGGTGGATTTTCTGTAGCGATTTTGGCAGGTGTAAGGTGATATCTCAGAGGTGTTATGATTTACATTTCCCCAATGGCTAAATACCTTGAGGAATTTCCTAAGTGTCTTTTAGCCATTTTAGAAACTAAATTTTCAAAGGATCAAATACTTCGATCTGAATCCAAACAAAATGAAACACTTAGCAGAGTACTTGGAAGATGGCATTGATTGAATTTGTACAGCAAACCACTTCCTCAACATAATATTAGCACAGACTCTCAGATCGACCTTTCAGTAATGGGGCATCCTGACACTGAGTAGATTCTGTAAGGTAAAAGACATAGTCAACAAGACAAGACAGCAGCCCACAGAATAGGAAAACATCATCAAGAACCCCAGATCTAGCCAAGGGCTGAATTCTGAAGTATATAAATAACTGAAGAAACTAGCCACCCAAACATGTAATAATACACTTAAAATGTGAGTTACAGAACTCAACAGACAAAAAACCCAATAGGGTTTTACTTCTTATGGAAGTAAAAATCTACTAGTAAAAGACTTGGAGCAGGTTGTTCACAGCATATATTTAGTGAGATTACATACCCTCAATATGGTTAACTCTTCCAGTTGCTTGGACATGCCCAAACCCTTTGTCATAGGCTCATTTGAAGAGTTAAGTCCATTTTATGGTTACATTTAAAGTTGTAAAATGGCACACACCTTAGGATATTAAAATCTGCAAGTGCAAAACTGCTTCTCAGTTGGTCCCTGTTTCTAGAGCCCATGATATTGGCAGAGAGATTTTTGTCACAATTGCCAGGAAACACTTAGGGTCTGTCTGTCACAATTTATTACATCTTCAAATGCTATACCAACTACACCGACTCATGACCTCACAATATAACCTCTAGTACTTAGGCAGAAGGCAGAAGTCTCTCTCTGGCTTTAACTATTTGTATTTCTGCTTCCCCACACTAACCAACTATGGCTTAAGTACAGTACACATGTAAGCTAATGTATCATTATGCTATTCCACTTGATTGATGACCACTTAGATATATATATCCCACTTTCTGCAGTTCCCAAAATGGAGACAACCCTAAGTTTCTTGTACATTTTTGTGAAGGTTTAAGGCCTCCTGGTGTTTCACTCATACATTTTGGTACATTAATTGTTGTAGTTTTTAGCTTTTTTCCTTCATTTTTTGTTTAAATTAGAAACAACATCGTTTTATATGTCAATCCCAGTTCCCCCTCTCCCCTCTTCCTCTGCCCCCCACTATTGCCCTACCTAACCCACAACATTTTGCTCCCTAGGGAGTGTGACATCTTCCATGCGGGTGTACAGAATCTGTCATATCGTTTGGGATAAGACCTAGGCCCTCCCCCTGTTGTCTTTGCTGAGGGAGTATCCCCCTATGTGATATGGGGTCTCAAAGTCCATTGCTATGCAATTTATAAGTTCTGATCTACTACAAGAGGCCACATAGATTTGAAGGCCTCCTTACTGACACCCATATTCTTAGGTTCTGGGTCACTTCCATGCTGGATTCACAGTGATCAGTCTGGAGGTCAAGAGCTCCTGCTTGTTCATGTCACCTGTTTCTGTGGGTTTAGCCAGCTGGGCCTTGACCCCTTTGATTATCGCTCCTCCTTCTCTGTAACTGGATTCTAGTTCCATTCAGTGTTTTTTTTTTTTTGTGGGTGGCTGCTTCTACTTCCATCCTCTGCTGGTTGAAGGCTCTAGGATAGCATACAAGTTAGTCATCTTTATCAGGGGAAGGCATTTATGGCAGCCTCTTCTTTGCTTAGATGGTTAGATGGTGTCTTCCTTGTAGATCTGCAGACCTTTCCCTAGCACCTAATTTCTCTTTAAACCTATACTGGATCCCTCTCCAGTGGAATCTCTTATTTTGCTCTCCTCTATTTTTCCCGCTATACATCCAGAAGCTTCTTTAAGGCAAGGACACAGTGAGCAATACAAAATGGCAGCCCACAGTTTGGGAAAAGATGTTCATCAACCCCAAATCTGACAGAGGGCTGATCTCCAAAATTTACAAAGAACTCAAGAAGCTAGTTCCCTAAACACCAAATAACTGGCTCCCTCTCTGATGGTATCCCTTATTTTGTTCTCCACTATTCTTTCCCCCTACAAAACCAGTTGCTTCTGTAAGGGAAAAATACAGCAATACAAAATGGCAGCCCACAGAATCTGAAAAGATATTCACCAACCCCAAATGTGACAGAGGGCTAATCTCCCAAATTTACAAAGAACTCAAGAAGCTAGGTTCCTAAACACCAAAAAAATCCAATAAAAATGTAGAGTGCAGAACTAGATAGAGAATTCTCAAAGAGGAATATAAAATTGCTGAAAGACACATAAAAAAGTGCTCAACATCCTTGGCCATTAGGTATATGCACATCTCAACAAATTTTAGATTTTAATAATGATGTCATATTTGTAAAACATTATAATAATGGAAAGAACTTTCAGGAATCTTCTCTCTTCCTGTCTCTGTCTCCGTGTCTCTCTCTGTATCTCTCTGTCTCTGTCTCTGTCTCTGTCTCTGTAATCTGGGTGGGAGCCTGCAGCTGTACATGGTCTGGACTGCTCTTGACCGACTTTGTAGGTGGATGTTCGTGTGGCCCTCAGGCTAGCGAGTGTTTCTCATTTTCTCATCATTGACTGTGGTCATAATGTATCCCTCTCTAGAACTCTGAGAGTTTTGATGATGGGAATGGAGCTTTGCTGGCTAAGGGGTCTATAATTTATGTTCCTCACAAAACCAGCCTTTTAATAATCAGTGAAGGTAGGAATGAAATGTCCAGGCAACAGGCTGGCCTGTCCCAGTCACCTGTCAGGTTGCACTGAGGAGGAATTCTGGTGAGCCCAGGGATCCCTGGGTAGTAAGTCTGCAGACGGGTGTAAAGGACCCCTTTAAAAGACAAACCCGGGCACACTCATGGTCTCTTACCTTCTCTTTCTCTCATCATCCCCTTCCCCATAGCTCTCTGATCTCTGCTCTTGCTCTTACCCACTTAGTTTCTTCTCCTGTCTCCCCCAGTCTCCCCCTCCCGCCCTGTCTGAAACTCTGTTGTTCATGGACTCTCTATAGTTCATGTTCCATTGCTCAGGGTTCCACTTCCATAACAAGATTTCCCCTTCCTTGTAATCAGAAGACCAACACTGGACCTGAGAAAACCAGGGAGGCTCTCTGTGAGCTCCCTTCCCGCCCATGCTGGGGTGAGCAGGGAACCAAGGAGATCTTTTTCTCAGACAGAGCAACTGGTGAGACACACCTTCTGGTCAGTATGTTTCACAAGGATGAGGTCCACCAAACACATGCGCTGAGTCACTTGTGTGTTTCCGTTTTAAGCCTTAGGCAGTTTTTTCCAGCTGCTTTTCGGGACGCCATCTTGCCTGGACTGTTCCAGCATTCTTTGTTTCTGCACTGTGGCCACCAGTTCAGGCCGAATCAGAGTTCTCAGATCGTCCTTACTGAGCCACTTTTGGTCTTGCCCATGGGAAATACATTTCATGTTAGGGGATCCTTCTAGTTACTTTTCCTGTGGAAAAAACTGTTCAATGACTTTTGTGGATGAATGTCATCTTCCCTAACAAGGACAACAATGGACTAAGAAACTGAAAACACTAATAATAGTCAACAAAAGGTCAGTATTCCATGGTTAGCTACTTCCAGCAAAATTTACATTCCATTTATTAGACTAGAATGAGTGATCATTGGACTGTAGCTACTTGTTTACATGAGATGACTTCAGCTGTGGGACAGAGATCATTAGGCAGAGATGGCATCCTCATTGAGTGGGGGGGATATGCAGAGCTGTACATGGTCTGCACTGGTCTCAGCCTACATCGAGCCTTTGTCTGTCTGTCTCTGCCTCTCTGTCTGTGTCTCTGTCTATGTCTCATTTTCATTCACTGTCTTTCAGTCTCTCTGTCTTTGTCTCTGGAGTCTAGGTGAAAACATGAAGCTGTATCTGGTCTGGACTGGTCCATGCTTGAATTGAGGCCTGATCTGTATGTCTCTCTTTGTCTCTGTCTCTCTGTCTCATCAGTACATCTCTGTCTCTCACTGTTGCTGTGTCTCTGTCTCTGTCTCTGCAGCCTGGATTACAGCCTGCAGCTTTACCTGGTCTGGTCTGGTCTGTCTGTCAGTCAGTCTGTCTGTCTGTCTCTCTATCTCTCACTGTATCTCAGGGTCTCCATCTCTATCTCTGTAACCTGGGTGGGATCCCAGAGCTGTACCTGGACTGGTCTTGACAGGCCTCATCCTGCCTTGTGGGTGGCTTTGCCTGTGGCTTGTGGCTCCCGCTTCTCTACTCTTCTCATACTGAAGCTGGTGAAATTTTCTCCCTCTCTCTCAAGAACATTGATGCTTTGGTCTACGACAGGGATCAGGCTTTGCCGGATTTCAAGTGGACCTGCTCTCAGGGATGGGGATTGTAAGGCTGACCTTCCAGAGTGGATCAAACACGTCTCAGATTTCTCTCTTTCTCATGCTGTTAGTGGTTACAGTCTCCGAACGAGTTGATAAAATTCCCGTAACTATTGGTCTGATTCTGAATGTTTACCAAACTACAAGGTTTGTAGTGGTAAACAACTGCAAGATAGCAAAATTAAGGTGCATTTCATTGTCGTAAAAATATCTGACACTTTCAAAAAAACATTGATGCTTTCAAGCCAAGTGGTTTCTACCATTAATAGATTGCTAATATGTCTAAAATTTATGTTTTCCACAAACCCAAAGGATTCATGTAAGTTCCAGAGAGCCTATTCAGACCCATGCAAACAGTTCCCAAGATTCACTCTAAATAAATAGGATACAGACATTCCCTTTTGCCAGACTCCCTTCCTTCCTCCTCATCTTGGGACCCCTCGGGAACAACCCTCACACATTACCGTTTTCCTCTCCACTACCAGGACTGAAGAAACACTGGGTTTTAAACTGAACCTATTCTTTGTACACTGCTGACATCTGGCCTGGTCTAAGAGGCTCCAGAGAATTCCACAGATCCTGTACTGGGTCAGAGCCAGCAAATACTACAGGATCTTGCAGCAACACAGAATGTCACCCCCAAAGAGGTTGAGCGCCAAAGATGGCTGAAACCCCCCCCCACACACACACACACATGAGCAGGAAGCAGGGTCCAGAACTCGAGGTTCTTATTCCCTAACCTGCCACATCTAACAACCCACTTTCTAATCATCAGTGAGGGAGGAAATCAAAGGTCCAGGCATCAGTCTGGCCTGCCCCGACACCTGGAAGGATGCACTCAGGAGGTAGTCTGGTCAGCCCAGGCAGGGTTCCTTGGGTAGTAAGTATGCAGGCAGGTTTAAAGGGCCCCTTTAAAAGACAGACCCTAGCCCACTCATTCTCTCTCTCTCTCTCTCTCTCTCTCTCTCTCTCTCTCGCTCGCTCGCTTGTTCCCTTTTGCTCCCTTTTGCTCTCTTTCTTTCTCTCTCTCTCTCACCTTCCCCTTCCTCCCTCATCTCTGCTCTTCTTAGCATCTTTGTATCCTCATGTGTCTCCCCCACTCTCCCTCTCCTTCCCTATCAGAAAGTCTATGGCTCATGGACTCTCTCTGGTTCATATTCCATCGCTCATGGTTCCGTCTCCATAGCGAGCTTCCCCCTTCCATTGAAACAAAACAAAAACACTGGAGCAATGAAAACCAAGGAGGCTCACTCTGTGACCTCTCTCCCCGCCCACGCTTGGCTGAGCAGGTAACAGTCAAGATCTTTTTCTGGGAACGACCACCCGGTGAGATACCCCTTCAGGTCAGTGTGTTTCCCAAGGATGAGTTCTACCACTGCATTGTCTGAGTCAAAAGTGTCTTTCAGCTTTAAGCCTCCGGTGGGTTTTTCCCACTGTTTTTTGGACGACAGTGTGCTCTGGACTTTTCTGACATTTTTTGTTCCCCCCTTGACCAAGAGTACAAGCTGACTCCAAATTCTGAGATCGTCCATACTGAGCCCTCTTCGGCATCACTGATGGGAAATACATCATTTTGTAACTCAACTGATTGCTCCCTCCACAAACAACTCTGAAGACTTAGCCTATAGTAACTATATCCTCTCTCTTGAGAAAATTGTTGCTGTATCAATTTTTTTCTATGTAACTTGGAGATATCCTATTCTCCCTTTCTAACAACAGAATAAAGGCTAACCTTCTGTTGCTGACAAATTATTTCTCTGAATTCCCAGAATACAGAGTCAGAAAGGTAGTGTATACGAGGGGATTGTAGGTGACAATGGATGATAAGTAAGTAGGTAGAAAGACATTTATGAAAAAAGAAACTTGAAGATGGAGGTTTCTGTCCCACCTAGTTACATTGCCTCTTTGTCCCAAACAAACAAACAGATGTTATATTATTAATCTGTTTCTCGATGGTTAGAGCTTATCATTGGCTAGCTCTGTTTTAATGATTAGCCCATTTCTATTAATCTATACATTGCCATGATTCTGCGGCTTATCCTTTTTCTGGTATGTTGTAGCCTCAGCACCGTGGCATGTCTTCACAGGCTCTAAATCCCTTCTTCTCCCCTGCCTTCTTCTGGGCTGGGAGCATTGCCTCTATTCCTACCTGGCTACTTGTTAATCATTGTTTTGTTCACTGCTCACTAAGATATATATATATATATATGTATATATATATATATATATATATATATATATATATATAATATACATACACCATCATCTCCTCTTAACCTGTCTAGAAAAGATTTTTTTCTTTTCTTTCCATCTTTAATACATTTTTATTTAAATAATAAGCTATCTTATTTTACATACCAATCCCATTCCTTCTCTCTTACATACTTACATGCCCCCCAAAACCCCGATTCCATCCCCCATCCTCTCCACTGAGATGGTGAGAACTTAATGGGAGATCATCAAAGTCTGTCACATCATATGGGACAAGTCTTAGGCCCTCTCCCAAGTATCTAGACTGAGAGAGTAGACCTTCATAGGGAAGGGGCTCCCAAAGTCCATTCTTGTGCCTTGAATAAATACTAGTTCCACTGTCAGAGGCCCATAGAGTGCCGGCATCACCCAAATGACACACAGAATAGGATGGGCTGCTTTGGTACTATGATGGTTCCCCAGTTGTGGGAATGGGGTACATGAGCTCCTGCATGGTCAGGTCAGCTGATTCTATGGGTTTCTCCAGCCTGATATTGACCCATTTGCTCTTCATTCTCCCCTTTCTGAAACTGGATTCCAGGAGTTCAGGTGATTGTTTATCTTACAAGTATTCTTCTGCATAAAGGCTTTAGGGTGGCTTATAAGATTGTTATCAACCACATTATAGGCAAAGTGCATTTATGGTAGCCTCTCCACTATTGCTTAGATTGTTAGTTTGGATTATCCTTTTGGAAACCTGGACATTTTCCTAGCACCATATTTCCCTTTAAACCTATAAATTATGACTCCGTTAAGTTACGGTTTTTATTGCACTCATCTATTCTTCCTCCTAATCAATCTTCCTGATCCCTCATGTTCTCCTATCCCCCTCCTCATCACCCCGCCTCTTTCTCCTACCTACCTCCTCCTTCCTCATGCTTCAGGAGATCTTGGGCCTTTCCCTTACTCTGAGGAAACATGTATGTCTCTCTTAGGGTCCTACTTGTTCCTAGGATCTCTGGAGTTTTGGATTGTAGACTAGTTACTATTTGTTCTATGTCTAATAGCCATACATTAGTGAGTACTTAACCTGTTAGTCTGTCAGTTTATAGGTTACCTCACTCAGACTCTAAGTCCATTCATTTGTTCCATTGTTTTCTTTTTGCTGATTAGTACTCCAGTGATTAATTGTATTACATTTTCTATATTCATTCTTTAGTTGTAGGATAACTTGGTTGTTTCCAGGTTCTTGATATTACAAATACTGCTGTTGTGAACATGGCTGTACAGATGTCCATATTGTATGAATTACATCCTTTGGTTATATGCCATTGAGTGTAATGGCTAGATGGGGAAGTAGACTGATACCCAATTTTCAAAAAACTTGCATTCTTAATGCCAAAATATTTGCACAAATTTTCATTCCCAACAGCAAAAGAGAAGTGTTCTCCTATCTACACATCATCTCGAGCATAAACTTTCCATGGAGTTTTTTTTTTCTGTAGCCATTCTAGCAACTGTGAGATGATACCTCAGGGTTGTTATGATTTACAATTCCCTGATGGCTATGAATGTTGAATGTCTTTTAGCCATTTTAGTATCCTGTATTTACCAAACTAAAATCCCAATGGATCAAAGACTTCAATATAAATCCAGCCCCAGTGAATCTCTTAGTAGAGTAATGGGAAGGTAGCACTGAATGACTTTTTGCAGCAAACCACTTCCTGAAGATAACAAAAGTAGCACAGACACTCAGATTGAAAATTAAGTAATGGGGCTTCCTGAAAATGAGAAGGTTAGTTAAATCAAAAGACATAGTCAACACGACAGGACAGCAGCCCACAGAATAAGAAAAGATCTTCACCAACCCCATATTTAAATGATTTGTAATATATACAAAGAACTGAAGAAACTAGTCACCAAAAGACCAAATAATCCAATTCAATTATGAGGTACAGAACTAAAAAAAATGCATTATAGGGTTTTACTTTCATGGAAGAGATAATCTCCTCATAAAATTCTTGGACCAGGTTCTTCACAGAATACATTTAGTGAGATTACATGCCTTCATGTTGGTCAATTGGTCCATTTGCTTGGAAATGCCCAAACCTTTGGTCACAGGCTCATTTGGAGACTCACCTCTATTATCTGGTGTCATTAAAAGTTGTACAATTGCACATACCTTAGGATATTAAAATCCCAGAGTTCAAATCAGCATCTCATTTGCTCCCTGTTTCTTGGGCCCATGATATGTGCAGAGAGACTTTTTCACAGTTGCCAGGAAACACATATATTCTGACTGTCACTATCTATTACATCTT
>NW_023277244.1:0-19762 GCF_003668045.3 Cricetulus griseus | reverse complement strand
GAGACAAAGTCATGCTATGCAGCCTAGGCAGGCCTTCAGCCCCTCTGCCTCCCAAAAGCACTTACATTCTGTCTTTCTAAATTAAGTCTCCCAGCAGAGCAGTGGTGGTGCATGCCTTTAATCCCAGAACTCAGGAGGGCAGTTCTCAAAGTTCAAGGCCAGTCTGATCTACAGAGTGAGTTCCAGAACAGCCAGGGCTACACAGAGAAACCCTGTCTCAAAATACCAATAAATAAATAAATAAATAGCAAGTAAGTAAATAAAGACTCCCTCTGACACTATTTACTAATACAACATTTGAAGTATCATAGCTCCTTGCTTTTTAAAAGAAAATAGGTGGTCTGGGTCTTTACCCTAAGGGAGGAAAGCAGTATGAAAACTGACAGGGCCTCTCCTTGCCCAGAGGCTCTCCAGACCTGATGTTAGCCATCATAACACTGCAACAAGACCAGCTGTGTAAGATGATACTCAAAGGAAGCAACAGCAAATGCTTCTCTGGATATTCCTTCCCCGGCTTTAATTCCATGTAGTTAAAGCGTTGAAAAATAAGCAGCCACTATTAGTAAGAGGAAAGCTCCAGGCCCCACTAAACAGACATGATGCCACCTGCTGCAAACAAAAGCTAAGAGTAATGAATCCAAAGACTCAAATAACACATTACACAGCAATAAATAAATAAATAAAAAGTAAATAAATAAATAAAAAACCAACAACAAAATAGCTTCATGCTTTCCTAAGATAAACAGAATCGCAAACTTCTGAAACAGAAACCAGGCTAAAGGGCCAATTTTTAAAATGTTGGGTATATTTTGTTGGACTGGACTTTACACAATGGGCAGCAAATCGAACTTTTACTGTATGTAATATGACAAAAAAAAAAAAAATGCAGTCAAGTGAGTGTGGAGGCTGTCAAGAAGCTGCAGGGTTCTAGACCCTGGGAGGGGGACTAGCAGATGGGAGAAGCCTTAAAATCCCGGCCTACCTTCACCTTCCCTTTGACAAAGCTGGCAATGTCGTCTTTGTTGTCAAAGACTGACAAGGTGTGCAGCAGGTTCTGCTCCAGCCAGTCCCAGTGCTGGTTGATCTCCTCCAACGTTGCACCTGGATTCGGAAAGACACACACATCAGGAACCAGAAAGGATTTCTACAACATGAATTCATTTTCCAACTCCTGCCGTGTGTGAGTCTACATCATGGTCAGAGAGCCTGCTGTAGAACAGGCCCCTCCATTAAAACCAGAGTCTCCTCCTGAAGGGTAAGCATCTGCTGGGACTAATCCCACCACCACAAAACAGGCCAGCTGACCGAGAGGGTCACCCTTAGATGTGCTGTGGCCATTTTGCCTGCTTTGGTCACTGAGCTCCACCTCAACTCAGTGACAGAGATGTTGGTAATTGCACAGCTATCCCAACACGGAACATGCCCCAGACAGCAGATTCACTGGCCACAGGCTCACACAGGTACCCTGTGAGGCCCTAAAGCCCAAGTTCACAGTGGAAAAGCCTGCTGCAAAACCCTGTTGACTATACAAGGATGTTACCACTTGGGAGCAGCAGAGCTCGACCCAGGCAGGAGCAGCCTTTGAAATCTGTCTTACAAATGGATGTCTTGTGACATTTACAGCAATATCCCTCAACTACATAAAGAATTCTTACAGTGCATGTTATTTAAAAAATCACACAAAAGCATGAAGTCATATGCAATCCATCAGTTAATTTCTTTTCAAGGCAATTAAAATTCTCACTATTCTACCAAAGCATTAAGCAGCACTGTTAACAAAAGCATAGATGTGTCAGCCTTTTCTTTCTTCTCCAGGAGCCTTATACTCATTCTCTCCGTGTCCAGCCTCCAGTCAGGGCAGATGTTCATCTATGGCACTGACCAGAAAAGTTTTTCTGCCGGATTTCCAAAATGGGAAAAGACTAAGCCCATCAGTCCAGAGAAACTACAGAACCACAGTGCAGTCACGTACAGCAAGCAAGGATCTGCAGAAAATAACTATCCTGAAGCAGGTGTGTTTTGCTAAAAATGAAAATAAAAATAAACTAGTTTCCTTTTTTTCTGTTACTCACAGCCTTCTCCCTGAATGTAACTGCACCCAAAAATCTTAGAAATACACATTAGTGTCCCTCATCCAAAACTGCTAATCAGAAAGGCCCAAGTCTGAATTGTGGCATGACGTCACAAGTGTAAAATCCCACAGCTGCCTGATGTCTGATGGCTAGGTATTTATACATTCTTCATGCACAAGTTTTCAAATACAGTATGAGAAAAAGACAGACTGTGGGGAGAAGGTACATGCACTTTATGCCTAGACCAAGGTCCCATCCCCACACTATTATGTCTATACAAGTATTCCCAAGCCAAAAGAATCCAAAACACTTGAGTCCCGAGCATTTTGGATGAAGGATCAACTTGCAGGCAGTAAAGTGCCAGAGGGCTCAATCTGGACTTGTGATTTGGGCCCGTGGAAATGAAGACCACGTGTTAAATTAGGCTGCTGTGGTGAGTGGGCTGCTGTGGTGAGTGGGCAGTTAGGAAAGACCTGAGAGACTATTTCCTAAGGAAAATCAAGAGTTAAACAACACAAAGTATCTGATCCCTTGGCACCACTCAGAGCATACTAGTGTCCTGGCTAAATCCAGTTTTCTCCTCAGCACAGAGGAACCAGCCATGTGGTTCTCAGCCCAGTGCTTCTATTCACAGGTTCTGGCTTGGTTCCTGCACCTATAGCTCATGACCCTTGACCTTCACTTCCCTCCAGCTACACCTCCCCATTTGGGGCTTACAAAGAGTTAGCCCTGAGACGAGAGGCTCTCCTTGTTTTCTGCTTTCCTCCCTTACAGCTCCGGGTTCCTGGGATGTCCAGAACCCCCTAGCCCTTCTGGGTTCCCACATCCCTCCATACATCTACCCAAGTCCAGCTTCAAGTACCCGTCCGTCTCAGGTTCACCCTTTTCTCTCTCCCTTCTCTGACCTTTGGCTACCTGAACTTGGGACACCGAGCACCCATTTGGCCCCTCAGCTGGCTGTGGTGCACCACGGGCTGACATGGCTCAGACGGTTTGCCTGCTTCTGACCTGCATGTCAATGTCCCCTCTGTGCCCCTGACTGCAGCTGTGTGACAGTAACCAGAAGGGCACCTTGGCATCCGGAGAGCAGGAGTCACTTTACAAAGCTGGTTCTCCCACAGCCCATGAGCCTGCACAGAGCTGGAGAGGGCAGGTCTTTACGAAGCATCATAAGAAAACCAACCAGCGAACAAAAGAAGAAACCCATGAGGAACCATCTTTATCAGCCTTCAGTATTCTGCTATTTTTTTTTTTCAGAAGTACTTCCTCATTCGTAAAAACAAAACAGTGGGAGGAACAGGCAAGAGGAGAGAAGAGAGCTGCTGAGCTGTATTCATGACAGAAAAGGGAAATGGAAAGCTCAAATATTTGTCCTAGGTCACATATCAAATGAAAAGCAAACTATACTTGCAGAGCACGATGGGATCCTCCCACAAAAGGGAGCCTCTTTATACCACCTATACGGTCCTTGGGTCTATTGTGTGCTAAGAGCTGTCTGTCTGCATTCAGCAGTTCAGGTTCTCCCTGAAATCTTCTTCATGCATCTTCCCAGATGTAGGGATCCAGAAGATGTTTCATTTGTTTGTTTTAAAGATTGGATTGTGTGTACACTGAGTGCGGTTGACCACGGAGCCCAGAAGAGGGTGTCTGATCCCCTAAAACTGAAGTTACAGGCATCTGTAAGCTGCCAAACATAGGTGCTGGGGACCAAATTCAGGTCATTTACAAGATCAGTAAATGCTCTCAGCTGCTGAGCCATCTCTCCAGCTTCTGGGATACAGGGTTACAGGTTTTCATTATCATGTTATCAGAGCTCCCAGGAGCTAAGATTTAACTACTAACAAACAGCTTCAACTGACAATTTAGATAACACGAATAGAACTATAATCAACTTCCAACCCCAATATATCACTGTGGAATTGAGAGTTGAGACAGGAGCTAGAGAGATGGCTCAGTGTTCAAGAGCATAGGCTGTTCTTCTAGAGGCCAGGGTTCAATTCCCAGCACCTACAGGATGGTTCTCAACTGTCTGTAACCCCAGTTCCAGGTGATCTGACTCTTCTAATCTCCGAGGACCCCAGGCACACATGTGGTACACAGCCATAAATGCAAGCAAAACACCCATACACTTAGAATACAAATATTTTTTAAAATGACTTAAGATTGCCAGATGTGGTGGCATACACCCTTAATCCCAGCACTTGAGAGGCAGAGGCAGGCAGATCTCTGAGTTCGAGGCCAGCCTGGTCTACAGAACAAGTTCCAGGACAGCCAGAGCTACACAGAGAAACCCTGTCTGGAGGGGTGAGGGGAAGAGACTTGAGACGAGGACAAAAAGCCCAACTTTCACTCTTTCAGAGCACTTCTCTACATAATGCTCATAATAAGGAAAGAAACCCCATGACTAAAAGCTAAAATTAGTAAAACCCATCTCTGGGCCACAGTGTGGCTGAGCTGCATCTGCTATGCTTGCGAGTGGAAGCCCTCACGAAGGCCTCTCCCCGTAAAGACAATCGGAGTGAGGAAACATTTCCACTCAGGGTCTGTTTCCTACAAAGTTGCCAAATGGCAGGGAAACGTTCCGAACTGAATTTCCTCTGCAGAGAAGCCTCAGGATGGGCTACAGGACACCACAGACAGGAAAAGTCACCTCAGCTCCTGTCACACAGCATGGATCTGAGCCTGAACTGCTAAAGTGGTTTCTCAAGGATTCAAAACTAGCTCTAAAGAAACCAGACAGAGAAACCATAATTCAAAATGGACTGTACACCTCCCAGTAAGAGAAGCCACTGAATTGGGAATTAGTTGTGAGTTATATGCACACATAAATACATTCCTGTCTTCAGAACACATTTGGTTTGAAAGGCACTACATACCATGTTTATCTTTTTGTGATTAGGTTACCTCATTCAGGATGGTTGATTCTAGTTCCATCCATTTGCCTGCAAATTTCAAGATTCCGTTGTTTTTTTTTTTGTTGTTTTTTTTTTTTTTTTTTCCGCTGAGTAGTACTCCATTGTGTAAATGTACCACATTTTCTCTATCCATTCTTCAGTTGAGGGGCATCTAGGTTGCTTCCAGGTTCTGGCTATTACAAATAATGCTGCTATGAACATAGTTGAACATATGTCCTTATTGTATGAGTGTGCATTCTTTGGGTATACACTCAAGAGAGGAATTGCTGGATCTTGAGGTAGACTGATTCCCATTTTCCTGAGAAACCGTCATACTGATTTCCAATGTGGTTGTACAAGTTTGCACCCCCACCAGCAATGGAGGAGAGTTCCTCTTTCTCCACATCCTCTCCAGCATAGATTGTCATTGGTGTTAGTATGTACTCACTCATTTTTTTATTTTTAGACATAGAGCAAAGGATCACTAGTCTACAATCCACACTGCCAGAGGAGCTAGAAAACAAGGAGGACCCCAAGAGAAGATTGCATAGTCCCCTGAAGAAGGGGATGGGGACAAGAACACCTGACCAAAATGGGAGCCCGGGAGCAGGGAGAGAAGGAGAGCCTTCATCCTGTTGCTGTTTGAAGCAGAAACAGACATCCACAGCTCCACAGCTAAGCACTGAACCATAGTACTGGAATTCAGTTGTGGAGAGGGAGGAGGGATGAGCAAAGGAGCCAAGACGGGGCTGGAGAAACCCACAGAAACAGTGGACCTGACCTACTGATAGCATGGAGACCCTTGTCATAAAGCTGGGGAAACAGGATTGGACAAAACCAAGCCCTCTAAATGTGGGTGCCAGCTAGAAGACCAAGGCAGTCTATGGGATCTCTAACAGTGAAGCCAGTCTTTATTCCTAGAGCACAATTGACTTTGGGAGCCCATTCCCTATGGAGGAATACTATTGCAGCCCAGTTACAGCAAGGAGGGCCTAGGCCCTCCCCCAAACGATATGACAGACTTTGAAGGTCCCTGGTCGGGGGCCTCACTATCCCTGGGGAGGGGTTGGGGGGTGGTTTGGGGGATTGGTGGGGAACATATGGGAGGATGGGAAGGCGGGGGAATGGGGGAGGTGGATACGTAAATATGAGTAGTAATTAAAGAAATTTAAATTAAAAAAGAAAACAATTAGACTACCATGCAAGAAAAAAAAGAAAGGAAGGCACTGCAATGCACTAATACTTTTGAGAAAGCTATAGAAGATAAAATAAGAAAGTTTTCCATCTATTATAGAGGTCAGAAGGTAAAAGGAAGCATGGGCACATCCAACCTATGCAACACTGAGCTTCTCATTTACCAAGTTCACACTCTATGTAATGAGCGGCCAACAAGATGGCTTAGTAGGTACAGGAGCTTTCTGCCAAGCTTAACCTTAGTTTAATCCCTGGTACCCATGTGGTGGAAGGAGGGAACCCCGACTTCCACACACACACTGGAACATGAGTGCACCTATACAAATACAAATATATAAATATATTTTTAAGCAATTTATTTTTATTTTATGTGCATTAGTGTATTGCCTGCATGTTTATCTGTGTGAGGGTGTCAGGTCCCCTGGAACTGGAGTTTATAAGACAGTTGTGAGCTGCCATATGGGTGCTGGGAATTGAACCAGGGTCCTCTGCAAGAACAGGTTCCTCCACTGAACCATCTCTCCAGCCCCAATAATTTTTTTTTAAGTGTAATTGAGTTATCAACAGAAAGTCACAAAAAAATCTCAAAATGTTTTATGTTTATGATTTTGTGTGGACCACATTCCTATATATCATGGTCATATGCAGCCCACAGACCATGGTTTGGATATATCTGGCATAATTATTGAATGCTGGGGAAATATTTCATCCTTCCTGCTGTATCCTTCCAAAACAATAGAGACCTGCCATCAATGCCTGAAAGTGTCTCCCCAAATTCATATGCAGATGTCCATGTGCCAAGGCTGTATTTCAAGAAACAGCTTTCCAGGAGCAATTAAGTTAATGAGGGCATAGGGTGGGTCCCCAACCCAACAGGACTGGCATCATATCATAGGACACCAAAGATGTCCCTGTGACAAGGAAAGGCCACAGGAGGCCACAGCAAGAAGATGTCAGCTACAAGCCAAGGAGAAAGGCCTTATTGGGAATAGCTCAGTTTTACCATCACCATGGACTTTCAGTCCCTGGAACTGAAAGAAAACAAAATTCTATTGTTTAAGGCCCTGGTTAAGTCTGTGGGAGTTTGTTACAGCAGCTGTAATAGACTAAACGAGTAAACGTGAACTGTAACAAACGCTGACCAGCAAAATTTTTACCACTCTCTCATTCAGCAGAAGAAGACTCCTCCGTTTTTCTAAGAAAATTAAAAGTCCATTGTAAAAATAAGATGTAGAGATTCAGTACTAGAAACCTAAACAATGGCCAGAAAACAAAGCAGTGACAACTCAGGTACAACCAAGTCTACATGGGAACCAGCAGAGGTGGCTGGCTGAGGCCATTCTTGAATGCCCGGCACAGTTTAGGCACTTAGGCATGCTACATCTTTAAATGTCATAAGGTGGATATTATTATCATTTTCCAGACAAGAAGTAAAAAAAAAGTAAAGAAAAAAAGCTAACTATGAACCATGTGTTCACAGTTCGGATCTGTTCCTATGAACTAGCAAAGCGTTTCTCTATTCAGCATACATTAAACATCTACTGTTGAAAGCCACGCTTGTGACATCACAGCGGATGGAAGCTCAGAGCAGCCGAGGACAGCTATTCTGGCTTTCCTCTGGGGTATCGTCAGGAAATAAAACAAGCATCTCATTGTCTATACCTACAGCTTCTGCTCCAACACAACTGTGAGTAACTGGGTCTAAGCTTTGTTTTTTGTTTGTTTTTTTTTTTTAAGTAACCATTTCTTTCTACTTAATGAACACTCAACTGGCTTCTGTGTCTTTCCCAGCCTCCTGACTCCCAATGTACTGTGAAATGGGTACTGTGTTCATAGTTCAGATCTGTTCTATCGACTAGCAAAACATTTCTCTAGTCACTAACCCTCTACTGTTGAAAGGCATGTAGCCTACAGAGGGGCTAGAAAAGGTGTGGCAGGCAAGGGGCTGCACTCTCCTGTCACTCACCACTCATTTTAATGAAGAATGACACAGGCACAAAGCGTTCCTAGAACACATTACGAATGAAGTAAAGGGCTAGAAATATAGTGGGCGCTGCCTGCCTAGCATGCTCGGGGCCCTGGGTTCAGCCTCCTGCACCAAACACGGTGCTGCGCACCCATAGTGCCAGCACTTGGGAGGCAGAAGCACGAGGGTCAGAAATTGAAGGTCAGCCTTGGCTACTGTTCTAGTTTGGTTTCTGTTGCTGTGATACAACATTGACCAAAGCCAATATTGGGGAAAAAAAGGGCTTATTTAACTTACAGGTTACAGTCCGTCATTAAGGGCAGCTAAGACAGGAACTCCAGGCAGGGAACTGAAGCAGAAACTGCCTACTGGCTTTCTTCCTCTGACTGTTACCTTTCTTAGACCTCCCAGGCCCACCTGCCTAAGGGTGGTACCACTCACACTGGGCTAGGTCCTTTTGTTGTTGTTGTTGTTGTTTTGTTTGTTTTGTTTTGGTTTGGTTTGGTTTGGTTTTTCTAGATAGGGTTTTTCTGTGGATTTGGAGGCTGTCCTAGAACTAGCTCTTGTAGACAAGGCTGGTCTCAAACTCACAGAGATCCGCCTGCCTCTGCCTCCCTAGTGCTGGGATTAAAGGCGTGCGCCACCAATGCCCGGGTGCTAGACCCTTTTATATCAATTAGCAATTAAGAAAATTTCTTACACACATGCCCACAGGCAGCTAGTCTGATGGAGGCTTAGCTGAGCCGAGCTTCCCTCTTCCTAAGTGACTCTGGGTTATGTGAAGGAGGCAGAAGAAGCTAACCATGTCAGCTACATAGGGCTATATGTGATGTGTCTCAAAAAATTTTTAGAAAATGTCCAAAAAATTTTAAAATCCTAACAAATAACAAATAGGAGGTCACTGTCGGACCAGAAGAAAAACATTTATTTTTGGAAAACCCACATTCTGAAAGCAGACCCTACCAGACCTAACCTGTGAGTCTAAAGCAAGTATCCTCACAGGAACATCATTAGATATGCTGAATTTTTCTGTGTTAAAAATATCTATGGATATAATTTTCTTATCCTTTTCCCTCAGAAGAAATAAATCGTTAAAAAATACTTACAACAGGGGCTACCAAGATGGCTCGGTGATCAAGAACACTGGCTGTTCTTCCAGAGGGTACAGGTGTAATTCCCAGCACCCACACAGCGGCTCACAACCATCTATAATGGAATCTGATGTCCTCTTCTGTCATGCAGGCACATATGCAAGCAAAGCACTCATATACACAAAAAAATGATCTTTTTCAAATATTCACAATATGTGAAATTGGACAAAGTCAAACTCAGGCACCAAAAGTCAAAGATAATTAATTTCTAACTCAAAAAAATGACTCCATCATTGAATTACCCCAGACGCTCATCACAGAAGCAGGGATAGATGAGGTTCGGCAAACTGGCAGCAAGCAAGTTACAGACCTATCAGTAGAAAGAGAGACAGAGGCGGCAGAGATGACAGACGGCAGACAATGAAGTCCAGACGTTCAAAAGGTAGAGAAAGATAGGTCTCAAGGCTTGCTGACAACTAAACAGGAAACACAGTCATTTAAAGGATAGATATGCTGGATGAAAGAAAAAATTGTAGGGAAAAAGGGGTAGGTGAGTTGAAAGTATAGCTAAATATACCTAAAACACTCAAGGAAAGTTATGGAATCTCGCCAACCTACCACAACCAAGAGGAAGATATGCAGACAATGCATGCCCAAGGACAAACACACATGCACACATGCATATCTTCCTCTTGGTTGTGGTAGGTTGGCGAGATTCCATAACTTTCCTTGAGTGTTTTAGGTATATTTAGCTATACTTTCAACTCACCTACCCCTTTTTCCCTACAATTTTTTCTTTCATCCAGCATATCTATCCTTTAAATGACTGTGTTTCCTGTTTAGTTGTCAGCAAGCCTTGAGACCTATCTTTCTCTACCTTTTGAACGTCTGGACTTCATTGTCTGCCGTCTGTCATCTCTGCCGCCTCTGTCTCTCTTTCTACTGATAGGTCTGTAACTTGCTTGCTGCCAGTTTGCCGAACCTCATCTATCCCTGCTTCTGTGATGAGCGTCTGGGGTAATTCAATGATGGAGTCATTTTTTTGAGTTAGAAATTAATTATCTTTGACTTTTGGTGCCTGAGTTTGACTTTGTCCAATTTCACATATTGTGAATATTTGAAAAAGATCATTTTTTTGTGTATATGAGTGCTTTGCTTGCATATGTGCCTGCATGACAGAAGAGGACATCAGATTCCATTATAGATGGTTGTGAGCCGCTGTGTGGGTGCTGGGAATTACACCTGTACCCTCTGGAAGAACAGCCAGTGTTCTTGATCACCGAGCCATCTTGGTAGCCCCTGTTGTAAGTATTTTTTAACGATTTATTTCTTCTGAGGGAAAAGGATAAGAAAATTATATCCATAGATATTTTTAACACAGAAAAATTCAGCATATCTAATGATGTTCCTGTGAGGATACTTGCTTTAGACTCACAGGTTAGGTCTGGTAGGGTCTGCTTTCAGAATGTGGGTTTTCCAAAAATAAATGTTTTTCTTCTGGTCCGACAGTGACCTCCTATTTGTTATTTGTTAGGATTTTAAAATTTTTTGGACATTTTCTAAAAATTTTTTGAGACACATCACATATAGCCCTATGTAGCTGACATGGTTAGCTTCTTCTGCCTCCTTCACATAACCCAGAGTCACTTAGGAAGAGGGAAGCTCGGCTCAGCTAAGCCTCCATCAGACTAGCTGCCTGTGGGCATGTGTGTAAGAAATTTTCTTAATTGCTAATTGATATAAAAGGGTCTAGCACCCGGGCATTGGTGGCGCACGCCTTTAATCCCAGCACTAGGGAGGCAGAGGCAGGCGGATCTCTGTGAGTTTGAGACCAGCCTTGTCTACAAGAGCTAGTTCTAGGACAGCCTCCAAATCCACAGAAAAACCCTATCTAGAAAAACCAAACCAAACCAAACCAAAACAAAACAAACAAAACAACAACAACAACAACAAAAGGACCTAGCCCAGTGTGAGTGGTACCACCCTTAGGCAGGTGGGCCTGGGAGGTCTAAGAAAGGTAACAGTCAGAGGAAGAAAGCCAGTAGGCAGTTTCTGCTTCAGTTCCCTGCCTGGAGTTCCTGTCTTAGCTGCCCTTAATGACGGACTGTAACCTGTAAGTTAAATAAGCCCTTTTTTTCCCCAATATTGGCTTTGGTCAATGTTGTATCACAGCAACAGAAACCAAACTAGAACAGTAGCCAAGGCTGACCTTCAATTTCTGACCCTCGTGCTTCTGCCTCCCAAGTGCTGGCACTATGGGTGCGCAGCACCGTGTTTGGTGCAGGAGGCTGAACCCAGGGCCCCGAGCATGCTAGGCAGGCAGCGCCCACTATATTTCTAGCCCTTTACTTCATTCGTAATGTGTTCTAGGAACGCTTTGTGCCTGTGTCATTCTTCATTAAAATGAGTGGTGAGTGACAGGAGAGTGCAGCCCCTTGCCTGCCACACCTTTTCTAGCCCCTCTGTAGGCTACATGCCTTTCAACAGTAGAGGGTTAGTGACTAGAGAAATGTTTTGCTAGTCGATAGAACAGATCTGAACTATGAACACAGTACCCATTTCACAGTACATTGGGAGTCAGGAGGCTGGGAAAGACACAGAAGCCAGTTGAGTGTTCATTAAGTAGAAAGAAATGGTTACTTAAAAAAAAAAAACAAACAAAAAACAAAGCTTAGACCCAGTTACTCACAGTTGTGTTGGAGCAGAAGCTGTAGGTATAGACAATGAGATGCTTGTTTTATTTCCTGACGATACCCCAGAGGAAAGCCAGAATAGCTGTCCTCGGCTGCTCTGAGCTTCCATCCGCTGTGATGTCACAAGCGTGGCTTTCAACAGTAGATGTTTAATGTATGCTGAATAGAGAAACGCTTTGCTAGTTCATAGGAACAGATCCGAACTGTGAACACATGGTTCATAGTTAGCTTTTTTTCTTTACTTTTTTTTTACTTCTTGTCTGGAAAATGATAATAATATCCACCTTATGACATTTAAAGATGTAGCATGCCTAAGTGCCTAAACTGTGCCGGGCATTCAAGAATGGCCTCAGCCAGCCACCTCTGCTGGTTCCCATGTAGACTTGGTTGTACCTGAGTTGTCACTGCTTTGTTTTCTGGCCATTGTTTAGGTTTCTAGTACTGAATCTCTACATCTTATTTTTACAATGGACTTTTAATTTTCTTAGAAAAACGGAGGAGTCTTCTTCTGCTGAATGAGAGAGTGGTAAAAATTTTGCTGGTCAGCGTTTGTTACAGTTCACGTTTACTCGTTTAGTCTATTACAGCTGCTGTAACAAACTCCCACAGACTTAACCAGGGCCTTAAACAATAGAATTTTGTTTTCTTTCAGTTCCAGGGACTGAAAGTCCATGGTGATGGTAAAACTGAGCTATTCCCAATAAGGCCTTTCTCCTTGGCTTGTAGCTGACATCTTCTTGCTGTGGCCTCCTGTGGCCTTTCCTTGTCACAGGGACATCTTTGGTGTCCTATGATATGATGCCAGTCCTGTTGGGTTGGGGACCCACCCTATGCCCTCATTAACTTAATTGCTCCTGGAAAGCTGTTTCTTGAAATACAGCCTTGGCACATGGACATCTGCATATGAATTTGGGGAGACACTTTCAGGCATTGATGGCAGGTCTCTATTGTTTTGGAAGGATACAGCAGGAAGGATGAAATATTTCCCCAGCATTCAATAATTATGCCAGATATATCCAAACCATGGTCTGTGGGCTGCATATGACCATGATATATAGGAATGTGGTCCACACAAAATCATAAACATAAAACATTTTGAGATTTTTTTGTGACTTTCTGTTGATAACTCAATTACACTTAAAAAAAAATTATTGGGGCTGGAGAGATGGTTCAGTGGAGGAACCTGTTCTTGCAGAGGACCCTGGTTCAATTCCCAGCACCCATATGGCAGCTCACAACTGTCTTATAAACTCCAGTTCCAGGGGACCTGACACCCTCACACAGATAAACATGCAGGCAATACACTAATGCACATAAAATAAAAATAAATTGCTTAAAAATATATTTATATATTTGTATTTGTATAGGTGCACTCATGTTCCAGTGTGTGTGTGGAAGTCGGGGTTCCCTCCTTCCACCACATGGGTACCAGGGATTAAACTAAGGTTAAGCTTGGCAGAAAGCTCCTGTACCTACTAAGCCATCTTGTTGGCCGCTCATTACATAGAGTGTGAACTTGGTAAATGAGAAGCTCAGTGTTGCATAGGTTGGATGTGCCCATGCTTCCTTTTACCTTCTGACCTCTATAATAGATGGAAAACTTTCTTATTTTATCTTCTATAGCTTTCTCAAAAGTATTAGTGCATTGCAGTGCCTTCCTTTCTTTTTTTTCTTGCATGGTAGTCTAATTGTTTTCTTTTTTAATTTAAATTTCTTTAATTACTACTCATATTTACGTATCCACCTCCCCCATTCCCCCGCCTTCCCATCCTCCCATATTCCCCACCAACCCCCCAACCCACCCCCCAACCCCTCCCCAGGGATAGTGAGGCCCCCGACCAGGGACCTTCAAAGTCTGTCATATCGTTTGGGGGAGGGCCTAGGCCCTCCTTGCTGTAACTGGGCTGCAATAGTATTCCTCCATAGGGAATGGGCTCCCAAAGTCAATTGTGCTCTAGGAATAAAGACTGGCTTCACTGTTAGAGATCCCATAGACTGCCTTGGTCTTCTAGCTGGCACCCACATTTAGAGGGCTTGGTTTTGTCCAATCCTGTTTCCCCAGCTTTATGACAAGGGTCTCCATGCTATCAGTAGGTCAGGTCCACTGTTTCTGTGGGTTTCTCCAGCCCCGTCTTGGCTCCTTTGCTCATCCCTCCTCCCTCTCCACAACTGAATTCCAGTACTATGGTTCAGTGCTTAGCTGTGGAGCTGTGGATGTCTGTTTCTGCTTCAAACAGCAACAGGATGAAGGCTCTCCTTCTCTCCCTGCTCCCGGGCTCCCATTTTGGTCAGGTGTTCTTGTCCCCATCCCCTTCTTCAGGGGACTATGCAATCTTCTCTTGGGGTCCTCCTTGTTTTCTAGCTCCTCTGGCAGTGTGGATTGTAGACTAGTGATCCTTTGCTCTATGTCTAAAAATAAAAAAATGAGTGAGTACATACTAACACCAATGACAATCTATGCTGGAGAGGATGTGGAGAAAGAGGAACTCTCCTCCATTGCTGGTGGGGGTGCAAACTTGTACAACCACATTGGAAATCAGTATGACGGTTTCTCAGGAAAATGGGAATCAGTCTACCTCAAGATCCAGCAATTCCTCTCTTGAGTGTATACCCAAAGAATGCACACTCATACAATAAGGACATATGTTCAACTATGTTCATAGCAGCATTATTTGTAATAGCCAGAACCTGGAAGCAACCTAGATGCCCCTCAACTGAAGAATGGATAGAGAAAATGTGGTACATTTACACAATGGAGTACTACTCAGCGGGAAAAAAAAAAAAAAAAAAAAAACAACAAAAAAAAAAACAACGGAATCTTGAAATTTGCAGGCAAATGGATGGAACTAGAATCAACCATCCTGAATGAGGTAACCTAATCACAAAAAGATAAACATGGTATGTAGTGCCTTTCAAACCAAATGTGTTCTGAAGACAGGAATGTATTTATGTGTGCATATAACTCACAACTAATTCCCAATTCAGTGGCTTCTCTTACTGGGAGGTGTACAGTCCATTTTGAATTATGGTTTCTCTGTCTGGTTTCTTTAGAGCTAGTTTTGAATCCTTGAGAAACCACTTTAGCAGTTCAGGCTCAGATCCATGCTGTGTGACAGGAGCTGAGGTGACTTTTCCTGTCTGTGGTGTCCTGTAGCCCATCCTGAGGCTTCTCTGCAGAGGAAATTCAGTTCGGAACGTTTCCCTGCCATTTGGCAACTTTGTAGGAAACAGACCCTGAGTGGAAATGTTTCCTCACTCCGATTGTCTTTACGGGGAGAGGCCTTCGTGAGGGCTTCCACTCGCAAGCATAGCAGATGCAGCTCAGCCACACTGTGGCCCAGAGATGGGTTTTACTAATTTTAGCTTTTAGTCATGGGGTTTCTTTCCTTATTATGAGCATTATGTAGAGAAGTGCTCTGAAAGAGTGAAAGTTGGGCTTTTTGTCCTCGTCTCAAGTCTCTTCCCCTCACCCCTCCAGACAGGGTTTCTCTGTGTAGCTCTGGCTGTCCTGGAACTTGTTCTGTAGACCAGGCTGGCCTCGAACTCAGAGATCTGCCTGCCTCTGCCTCTCAAGTGCTGGGATTAAGGGTGTATGCCACCACATCTGGCAATCTTAAGTCATTTTAAAAAATATTTGTATTCTAAGTGTATGGGTGTTTTGCTTGCATTTATGGCTGTGTACCACATGTGTGCCTGGGGTCCTCGGAGATTAGAAGAGTCAGATCACCTGGAACTGGGGTTACAGACAGTTGAGAACCATCCTGTAGGTGCTGGGAATTGAACCCTGGCCTCTAGAAGAACAGCCTATGCTCTTGAACACTGAGCCATCTCTCTAGCTCCTGTCTCAACTCTCAATTCCACAGTGATATATTGGGGTTGGAAGTTGATTATAGTTCTATTCGTGTTATCTAAATTGTCAGTTGAAGCTGTTTGTTAGTAGTTAAATCTTAGCTCCTGGGAGCTCTGATAACATGATAATGAAAACCTGTAACCCTGTATCCCAGAAGCTGGAGAGATGGCTCAGCAGCTGAGAGCATTTACTGATCTTGTAAATGACCTGAATTTGGTCCCCAGCACCTATGTTTGGCAGCTTACAGATGCCTGTAACTTCAGTTTTAGGGGATCAGACACCCTCTTCTGGGCTCCGTGGTCAACCGCACTCAGTGTACACACAATCCAATCTTTAAAACAAACAAATGAAACATCTTCTGGATCCCTACATCTGGGAAGATGCATGAAGAAGATTTCAGGGAGAACCTGAACTGCTGAATGCAGACAGACAGCTCTTAGCACACAATAGACCCAAGGACCGTATAGGTGGTATAAAGAGGCTCCCTTTTGTGGGAGGATCCCATCGTGCTCTGCAAGTATAGTTTGCTTTTCATTTGATATGTGACCTAGGACAAATATTTGAGCTTTCCATTTCCCTTTTCTGTCATGAATACAGCTCAGCAGCTCTCTTCTCTCCTCTTGCCTGTTCCTCCCACTGTTTTGTTTTTACGAATGAGGAAGTACTTCTGAAAAAAAAAAATAGCAGAATACTGAAGGCTGATAAAGATGGTTCCTCATGGGTTTCTTCTTTTGTTCGCTGGTTGGTTTTCTTATGATGCTTCGTAAAGACCTGCCCTCTCCAGCTCTGTGCAGGCTCATGGGCTGTGGGAGAACCAGCTTTGTAAAGTGACTCCTGCTCTCCGGATGCCAAGGTGCCCTTCTGGTTACTGTCACACAGCTGCAGTCAGGGGCACAGAGGGGACATTGACATGCAGGTCAGAAGCAGGCAAACCGTCTGAGCCATGTCAGCCCGTGGTGCACCACAGCCAGCTGAGGGGCCAAATGGGTGCTCGGTGTCCCAAGTTCAGGTAGCCAAAGGTCAGAGAAGGGAGAGAGAAAAGGGTGAACCTGAGACGGACGGGTACTTGAAGCTGGACTTGGGTAGATGTATGGAGGGATGTGGGAACCCAGAAGGGCTAGGGGGTTCTGGACATCCCAGGAACCCGGAGCTGTAAGGGAGGAAAGCAGAAAACAAGGAGAGCCTCTCGTCTCAGGGCTAACTCTTTGTAAGCCCCAAATGGGGAGGTGTAGCTGGAGGGAAGTGAAGGTCAAGGGTCATGAGCTATAGGTGCAGGAACCAAGCCAGAACCTGTGAATAGAAGCACTGGGCTGAGAACCACATGGCTGGTTCCTCTGTGCTGAGGAGAAAACTGGATTTAGCCAGGACACTAGTATGCTCTGAGTGGTGCCAAGGGATCAGATACTTTGTGTTGTTTAACTCTTGATTTTCCTTAGGAAATAGTCTCTCAGGTCTTTCCTAACTGCCCACTCACCACAGCAGCCCACTCACCACAGCAGCCTAATTTAACACGTGGTCTTCATTTCCACGGGCCCAAATCACAAGTCCAGATTGAGCCCTCTGGCACTTTACTGCCTGCAAGTTGATCCTTCATCCAAAATGCTCGGGACTCAAGTGTTTTGGATTCTTTTGGCTTGGGAATACTTGTATAGACATAATAGTGTGGGGATGGGACCTTGGTCTAGGCATAAAGTGCATGTACCTTCTCCCCACAGTCTGTCTTTTTCTCATACTGTATTTGAAAACTTGTGCATGAAGAATGTATAAATACCTAGCCATCAGACATCAGGCAGCTGTGGGATTTTACACTTGTGACGTCATGCCACAATTCAGACTTGGGCCTTTCTGATTAGCAGTTTTGGATGAGGGACACTAATGTGTATTTCTAAGATTTTTGGGTGCAGTTACATTCAGGGAGAAGGCTGTGAGTAACAGAAAAAAAGGAAACTAGTTTATTTTTATTTTCATTTTTAGCAAAACACACCTGCTTCAGGATAGTTATTTTCTGCAGATCCTTGCTTGCTGTACGTGACTGCACTGTGGTTCTGTAGTTTCTCTGGACTGATGGGCTTAGTCTTTTCCCATTTTGGAAATCCGGCAGAAAAACTTTTCTGGTCAGTGCCATAGATGAACATCTGCCCTGACTGGAGGCTGGACACGGAGAGAATGAGTATAAGGCTCCTGGAGAAGAAAGAA
Organism: Cricetulus griseus; assembly: GCF_003668045.3. Classification (NCBI taxonomy): domain Eukaryota; kingdom Metazoa; phylum Chordata; class Mammalia; order Rodentia; family Cricetidae; genus Cricetulus; species Cricetulus griseus. Next base: position 1,806 of record NW_023277244.1, on the reverse strand, counting down.
AAGGCTGACACATCTATGCTTTTGTTAACAGTGCTGCTTAATGCTTTGGTAGAATAGTGAGAATTTTAATTGCCTTGAAAAGAAATTAACTGATGGATTGCATATGACTTCATGCTTTTGTGTGATTTTTTAAATAACATGCACTGTAAGAATTCTTTATGTAGTTGAGGGATATTGCTGTAAATGTCACAAGACATCCATTTGTAAGACAGATTTCAAAGGCTGCTCCTGCCTGGGTCGAGCTCTGCTGCTCCCAAGTGGTAACATCCTTGTATAGTCAACAGGGTTTTGCAGCAGGCTTTTCCACTGTGAACTTGGGCTTTAGGGCCTCACAGGGTACCTGTGTGAGCCTGTGGCCAGTGAATCTGCTGTCTGGGGCATGTTCCGTGTTGGGATAGCTGTGCAATTACCAACATCTCTGTCACTGAGTTGAGGTGGAGCTCAGTGACCAAAGCAGGCAAAATGGCCACAGCACATCTAAGGGTGACCCTCTCGGTCAGCTGGCCTGTTTTGTGGTGGTGGGATTAGTCCCAGCAGATGCTTACCCTTCAGGAGGAGACTCTGGTTTTAATGGAGGGGCCTGTTCTACAGCAGGCTCTCTGACCATGATGTAGACTCACACACGGCAGGAGTTGGAAAATGAATTCATGTTGTAGAAATCCTTTCTGGTTCCTGATGTGTGTGTCTTTCCGAATCCAGGTGCAACGTTGGAGGAGATCAACCAGCACTGGGACTGGCTGGAGCAGAACCTGCTGCACACCTTGTCAGTCTTTGACAACAAAGACGACATTGCCAGCTTTGTCAAAGGGAAGGTGAAGGTAGGCCGGGATTTTAAGGCTTCTCCCATCTGCTAGTCCCCCTCCCAGGGTCTAGAACCCTGCAGCTTCTTGACAGCCTCCACACTCACTTGACTGCATTTTTTTTTTTTTTGTCATATTACATACAGTAAAAGTTCGATTTGCTGCCCATTGTGTAAAGTCCAGTCCAACAAAATATACCCAACATTTTAAAAATTGGCCCTTTAGCCTGGTTTCTGTTTCAGAAGTTTGCGATTCTGTTTATCTTAGGAAAGCATGAAGCTATTTTGTTGTTGGTTTTTTATTTATTTATTTACTTTTTATTTATTTATTTATTGCTGTGTAATGTGTTATTTGAGTCTTTGGATTCATTACTCTTAGCTTTTGTTTGCAGCAGGTGGCATCATGTCTGTTTAGTGGGGCCTGGAGCTTTCCTCTTACTAATAGTGGCTGCTTATTTTTCAACGCTTTAACTACATGGAATTAAAGCCGGGGAAGGAATATCCAGAGAAGCATTTGCTGTTGCTTCCTTTGAGTATCATCTTACACAGCTGGTCTTGTTGCAGTGTTATGATGGCTAACATCAGGTCTGGAGAGCCTCTGGGCAAGGAGAGGCCCTGTCAGTTTTCATACTGCTTTCCTCCCTTAGGGTAAAGACCCAGACCACCTATTTTCTTTTAAAAAGCAAGGAGCTATGATACTTCAAATGTTGTATTAGTAAATAGTGTCAGAGGGAGTCTTTATTTACTTACTTGCTATTTATTTATTTATTTATTGGTATTTTGAGACAGGGTTTCTCTGTGTAGCCCTGGCTGTTCTGGAACTCACTCTGTAGATCAGACTGGCCTTGAACTTTGAGAACTGCCCTCCTGAGTTCTGGGATTAAAGGCATGCACCACCACTGCTCTGCTGGGAGACTTAATTTAGAAAGACAGAATGTAAGTGCTTTTGGGAGGCAGAGGGGCTGAAGGCCTGCCTAGGCTGCATAGCATGACTTTGTCTCAAATTC
>NW_023277243.1:0-19795 GCF_003668045.3 Cricetulus griseus | reverse complement strand
CTTTTCATTTTCCTAACTCTTTTTCCCCTCCCCACATGGTCCCAGTTAGTTCAGGAGATCTTGTCCCTTTCCCCTTCTCTTTGAGTCCATGTATATCTCTCTTAGGATTCTCCTTGTTTCCTAACTTCTCTGGTGGTTTGGATTGTAGGTTGTTAAGTTGTAAGAACCAGTGGTGTGATCTGTGACTTCTACCTTGTTAAATTTAACCCTTTTAGCTAGCTAATATTAAAAAGTGTGTGAAATGGCTGAATGGATGAAGGTAGTTGCTCCCATGTTTTCCTACCTTACTTTGAATCTTTAGGACCTATGTTGGGGGGTGAAAGCAAATTGACACCTGAGGGTTGTCATCTGATCTACACACACTCACGCACGCACGCACACACACACACACACACACACACACACACATCAAAAACACACACACACACACACAAACACACACATGCATGCATGTGCATGCATAAACACAGATAGATAAATAAATGTTTAAGACATAAAATTAAGGGGTAAGAGTTAGTTAACCCTTCTGTGTACATCAGCTGAGTGGGTAATTTTTAATGCATTGTTCAGTAATCTCCCCTTTTATTTTATGATTCCTATATTTTCCTAAACATAAGTTAACCATGAGCCATCAAATAATCAAAAGACTCCCACCGACCAAAATTTGGGAATGTGGGAGTCATGTTCTCCAGATATTTCCTCCTGAAGGCATCCTTAAGGGGTCACTGAGAGAATTTGGGATTAAGTTTAACTCCTGCGATGAGCAACAGTAACCTTAGTTGATATATATGGCATGTCAGCTTCCAGTGGTCTCACTTGCTATAACAATATCTATGTCAACCGGGAGTAAATCCATAGCCTCTTGTTTTCTGTGGAAACAAAAGCAGAATTGCTCCTTCAAAGCAGTTTTGATTCTCATTTGACAAACATATTTTACTATTTTAAAGTTAAGGCATTCATAAAGTATATAGACTCCTTTATTTCAACAATCCCTCTTTCAATTCCATTTACATCTGCAGCTATTTAACTGTTTTTCTTTTAGTCTTTTTACTGCCAAAGCAATCTTTAGATTGCTAAGCCACACATGGATCTTCATCATGCTCTCCCAGATGTCAATTCCCTCTTAGGATTTCATGGGAGCAAAGTCTAAAACTCACAGCATAGTCATATAGAGATGGAGAAGAACAACACACAACCTTCCTAGAGCTCTAGCATTCGCATGATTGTGCTGTGGCAATCATTGTGACTGAGGTTATCCTTGCTACTTAGTGTACTGGCTGTTCAAAGGAAAACAGTAGGGAGAAATTCATTAAGGAAATATTTTTCAGCATTCTCAGGCCTTACATTAAAATATAGCATGTTGGTTAAAATTTATTTAAATGTTTAATCCTTTAGCTCTTTAGCTTTATACCTTTTGGGGAGGGAACCTTCCAGGTCCCAACTGATACACAGTAGCATGTTATATAAGGGATGTCCTTTACTTGGCTCATTTGTAGCCAATTTTTCTCTAATTAAATGATCCAATCTACCTTTCGCCTCTTGACTTTTACCTTTCTCCATTTATGTATATCTTACTTTCCTTCCTACTTTATGACATGTTGTGTGGCTGGGTAGCTGGCCCTGTACTCTTCTTTTTCTTGAGCCTTCCTCCTTGCTTCCAGATTTATCCTTCTCTGTATACTTTGTTCCTGATACCACAGCCTATCCCTTCTCCTGACTCACTATTGGATAAATACCTCTTCATCAGAACATCAGCTGTTGTATCCAGGCAAAGAAGAACAGCTTCATAAAATTTAACTAATACATCAGAAAAAAATTAACACATAGTTACTTCATTAAGCAAATTTTCTATAGCATAAAAGTAACACATTTTAAAATAAGGTTCTACAGAAACACACATTTACAATATGGTCAATATTTTGCTTTAAGTTGCATACATGTATGTGATATTTTAGAATGCCCTGACATATGATGATGTGCATATTGACTCCACTTGGGAAGAGTGGCCTCTGCTGGATACTTCTCAGGAGAATCTCTGCAAAGATGTGATGCTGGAGACCTATGAGACCCTCAATGATATAGGTAAGAGTATATTTTTCCTTCCAATTTTAAAATAATAGCACAACTGTTCCTTGGTTATTGGTGTTCTTCTTTAATTTGATTGAGAAAGAAAAAGAATGTAATAAATAAATCAAAGTTATAAAGCTCACTGAGGGCAGTAACATATTTTTTGCACATTTGCCTATATTATTTCGCAATAATATTGTATACATTTTCTTGCCCTATATTTTAGGATACTCTTGGGAAGACAATATTATTGAAGAACTTTGTGCAAGTTCAAAAAGGCATGACAGGTAATTTTCATTTACAAGATCACAGAAATGTGTCTCTGAAGAAATTGAAATGTGTCCTGAAGTTTGAAACAGTAACAGCAGTGTACTTAAGCACAGCTTAATTTGCAATGACGATTATTAAATCCTCACAAGAACATAGAAATCAATTTCAGGTAGTTTAACTGCATTTGAAAGGTAATATTTTAAGAAAGAAGACAAGGTAATAATGCATTGAGAGAAACTTCCACTTAAATCATTACACCACGAATGCTATGCTGTAGTACCGTAAATCCACTTATTTCATACTACCTATATTACTAAAGATATAGAAAAGATTGAATTGATAGTGATGTCTCCAAAACTTCCATTAAGGAAATACTCCATAGAAAAGTTGGTTTTACTCATGTAATTGCTGTGACAGGAGCAATTATTTTCAAGAGTCAAGGGGCAGTTATTATAGGGAATGTGTAATCACAATAACATATATCTATAAGGAACAGAAAATCAAAATGAATTCACTGAGGAGGTCTCTTCTTTGTAATCTTTACATTATTAATAATATCATGTACTAGTCATTATACAAGCCATTTCAGCAGAGATATGTAGAACATGTTTTACCTCTATTGCAGGATATTTAAAAGTCGTGTAGTAGTCCCTATTTTGAGCATACTTCCTGAATTTGATTCAAGTGTACCAGGAATTTGTTTTCCATCTTCATTGATAATACACCAAGCTCACTCTGTAGAAAATCCCTATGACTCTATGTCTGTGTAAATAATTCTGTTTGTTGTAGTTCATTAGCAAATGTATTATGACTCATAGAGAAGGAAAAGTTAATAATACTAAAAAGGATCATAAACTTCTGAATTTTTCTAGTTTTCATTAAGTGAATAATCACCTGTAGAAAAAGGTTCTGAAAATGAGAACCATGTAATAAAGGATTATATATTCACAGCTATTTTCAAAGATACATGCAACCCTTAAAGAAGGGGAAAACAAGAATGTAAGCACAGTGATAAAACTATAATATCTGATTCTTCTTTACAACTTAAATAAATTGTAATATTAATTTATACGGGTAACAAGATTCAACATTGTGTTGAATATGTTAAAGTATTTACATATGACCCTTTTCTTGGCAGGCATGAAAGAAGGCAAACTGGAGAGAATTCTTCTGGATACACACAATGTGATAAACCCTTTGAAAATAACAGTTATCTCCAAAGTCATGAAACAAAAAACATTGGAGAGAAATCATATGAATGTAACCAATATGGTAAAGCCTTTTCTCATCACAGTCATCTTCAAATGCATAAAAGAACACATACTGGAGAGAAATCCTATGAATGTAATCAGTGTGGAAAAGCCTTTTCTCATCACAGTCATCTTCAAACGCATAAAAGAACACATACTGGAGAGAAACCCTATGAATGTAATCAGTGTGGTAAAGCCTTTTCTCATCACAGTCATCTTCAAGCGCATAAAAGAACACATACTGGAGAGAAACCATATTTATGTAGTCATTGTGGCAAAGCCTTTTCTCAGCACAGTCATCTTCAATCGCATAAAAGAACACATACTGGAGAGAAACCCTATGAATGTAGTCAGTGTGGTAAAGCCTTTTCTCATCACAGTACTCTTCAAAATCATAAAAGATCACATACTGGAGAGAAACCCTATGAATGTAATCAGTGTGGTAAAGCCTTTTCTCAGTACAGTCATCTTCAAAATCATAAAAGGACACATACTGGAGAGAAACCCTATGAATGTAATCAGTGTGGTAAAGCCTTTTCTCAGCACAGTAGTTTTCAAATGCATAAAAGAACACATACTGGAGAGAAACCCTATGAATGTAATCAGTGTGGTAAAGCCTTTTCTCAGCACAGTACTCTTCAAAGGCATAAGAGGTCACATAATGGATAGATACCATAGGAAAGTAACCCGTGTGGTGAATCTTTTTCACAGCACAGTAATTGACTGCATCAGAAATTAACTTATACTTGGTGATTATGGAAATTTCCAAGGCCAAATCTCAAAAAAATGATGGAAATGTAGAAAAGAAATGATCAGGATGGAAGCTGACAATAAATGTCTTTAAAAGATGGTTGGCTAACCAAAACCACAAGAGTGAATTTATCTCCCATATGATAATAGGCATCATTGGGACCGCACAAGTTCACATGTGAGATGTACCCCTGCTTGATATTATATACCTCCTGTTAGGAGAAATTAGGAACTTTCAGGCTGGAAGTCTGACTTGTCTGAATGGGCTCATATTCTGCTTCCCTGATACCTGCAAACATTCAGTTTGGAACTCTGAATGGTGGTGACTTGTTGGGAGCCATACTCGTTGGCATTAACCTTTAGGCCTAAACTTGGCATGCCACATGGTTATAGAACTGTCTTTTGATTATAAATGACTCCCAGAAGCATGAGCACCCAGAAGGAACATCATGACCAAGACATCAATCTATTGTTCCAAACACAGGTCCACTTACCTAGGCAACCCTCCTGCATCTCACCATTTACCTAGGTAACCCTCCTTCTCCCCACCACTCATGAACTTTTGACCCTGCCAACATTTTCTTTTTGTAGTTTTCTAACATCCTGCTTAAATGAACACCTTTATCTTGGGCTCTTATCCCCCTCCCCCTTTACCTCATACTACTGACTATATAGGCTAGCCTAGAAAAAATAAAATTTGCCACTTAATCAGAATCCTGTCTGTGGTCATTGTCTCTTGTCACTTCCCCCATTCCCTCCCCCCCAGATATCTTGCTGTAGATTGCCATTCTACAGGTCGAGACAACTACAGTGATTAGAGATGACATACAGATTGTGGCCAGAAACTGTATTGTAGTCACTCTATGCATTAGTCCATATTATATTTCCAGAGCTGTGAAGAATGGAAGAATTTTTAGGGAGATACCTTAAGTTTTGATGATTGAGTATCAAATGCCACACAGGATTCTTTGGTTGAAACTGAGGACAAGAAGACATACAGTGTATTTTGTTTCCACTCAGCTGTGATGGGTCATCCCCTTTCACTTCTTCCACTCTTTAGTTTTTGGCAACTCATGCTGTTGTCAGTGACAGTACCCGTAGTCCCTACTGGGACTGTAAGGCTTCTCAGTCCACACCAGCAATCACTGATACCTGCCTGTTTCACAGGACTAAGTTTGTTCTATGTGATATTTATGTCACCCCCATTGAGTAATATCTATTGAAAGAGTAGACACTGAAATTCTAAATTCCAAGTGAATTTCATTTGGGAAAAGACTGATTCCTCCAGATAAGCTTCTATCTACTGTAGCAATATTTATGGCTTATCTGAACATCTTGCTGGAGAGGCAGGACTTGAGGCTTTAGGTAGGCTTTAAGATGGAAAAACTTTTAATATATGGCTTACTTATATTTCTTAGCTGTGCATACTACTTACTTTCCATTGAAATCTGTTATGACCCAAGGATAAATTACTTAACTTATGTCTACATCACTGTTCCAAATAGCATCAGGCAGGAATCATCTCCCTATTTTTCTATTAATAACAGCATGTTCAATGCTGAAACAATAAATAATCAACAGAAATGCATTCAGCAGACTTTCTTCAAATATTTGCAAATACTTTGTTCACACATACTTAAAAGAATTAAGAAGATGATAAATTGGGAAAGAAGAGGAAACTGATTCAATATTTTTTTAATAATGGATAAAAATAAATGTTATATAAAAATTTGGCTAAAAAGTGAGCTTACTAATTAAGAGAACTTGGTATTGTTGCATTGGACATAGATTGTCCCATCCTGCAGGACATCAACCTGGGGCAAGAGAATCAGGGATAGGGAATGGGGACAAGAGAAGCAGAAAGAACAGCCACAAGACAGGATTCTGATCAAGTGGCAAACTTTACTTTTCTCAGGCTAGCGTATATAGTCAAGATATGGAAAGGGGCTGAATGGGTTGTTTGTGCACCAGGTGTTGGTATAGGCAGGATATTAGGAAGCCACAAAGAGGATGTTTGGCAGGGTAAAGTGTTTATGAGTAAGAGGTCCAGGAAGGGGTTGCCTAAGTGACTGAGCCTGTGGGTGGACGACTGGGTCAAGTTGTTTCTTTTCTTGAGCTGAGGTTCTAAGGACTGCTATGTAAAGGTTAACTATGTGGCTTGCAAAGCATGGCCTAGGATCTCATTCCAAGCCCTGAGATTCAACTCCCAACAATAGATTACATATGTAGAAACAGTGGTTGCTAACCATCTCCTGCAACTTCTGTTCCAAGGCAACCGTTTCCCTCTTATGGCCTCCTCAGGTACTACAAACATCCAAATGTGAACAAACACACATATACATAAAGTTTAAAAATAAAATTCTGTACAGTAAAATCATAGCCTTGAGATAGATAGCAGTAATGACTTGTCAAAAGAATTCTTTCTGGTCCTCCATAGAAGCTTATGTGGCCTTCCTCTGAGGAAGCTTGCTCAGAAGGAAAGAAATAACTATCATTCACAGTGTGCATTTGTGCTTTCCCATTTTTTTCTATTTGTGTTCTATGTGCTTTTATGTTTGATGACTGTGGTACTGATATATCTTTTACATGTATCTCTAAAAGTATACATTATAATGTACTATATTAAACCACACCTTATAATATATTTATATCTACATCATAACATATACTCTAAAAGATAATTTTTCTCTGTAAATCTCCATCAGCCTAAATAGTTAGAGTTGCAATCTTCTATCCCTATTAAATTTTCCAAAGCATAACCTTATGCCAAATAAAGGAGATTTACTGATGACAGTAGTTAGTGTTCAGCCATCTGTATTGGCCTGTACTTGGATTTCTGACAGGATATGCCTTCAGCTTTAGCTACTAAGAGGGCCACCAGTGTTTTTTCACAGTGTTCCCTTTTAAAAGGGCCCTGCCCATCTCCCATTCTGCTCTCCCTCTCCCTCTCTGTGTCTGTCTGCTCTCTCTCTCTCTCCCTCGCTGTCTCTGTCTCTTTCTGTCTGCCCTTCTTCCCTCTCTCCTATTGCTCCTATCCCTGAAGGATGGTCTCTCCCCTCCCTTTCCCCATGTTATCATCCCTTTGCCTAATAAAATACCTTCTGGTTGAACCCTGTCACAAGGAGTCTTTCTTAAATTTAAACAGCTTATGTGGAATGCAATCTCTATGCCAGGATGGATCCTTTTTTAGCATAAACCACCAGTGGATACATGCTGTCAATAAAGAAGTTATAGCAAAACAAACTTGTCTTCCCTGTTGTAAAATACATATCACACAGAGGTTCTCTAAAAAAGTGTTAATCTTGAAGTTGCTTTGAAAAGTTTTCATTTCCTCACTCTGAGGAATTGATTGCATTCAATCAACAATTGTAGAAAATAATATGGTGTCCACCTTATTCTAATAGACATTGTTTTCTTCATCATAGGGGAATGAAATGCATTTAGCACTCAGAGCTATAACCTCCGAAGTTCAAACAGCAGAATGCTTTAAGCAAATATCTCACTTTCTGCTGAAACAGCCTTCCATTCCCAACCCATTTTCTCCTATTGCCAATTGAGGGGATTGGAGTTTACAGGGAGAATGCTGGCCATTGATTTCTTTGAATTTTTATTTTGACTGTAATCTTGTCATTCCTATTCAAATGACAGTTTTATAAGTACAGGTCTGTTTGGTGTCTCCTTTCACCAGTGGTAACATTGATTTTGTGTGGTTTTTATTATAATTTAATTATAATACAGTTTCTCTAAAAATGAGGAACCATTACCTAAGCTTGTATTCTGAGAATTTACTGTAAATGAGTTATTTGGGATTTTGTTAGTTTGTGGACTTTATATTGGAAAACAAGTTTACTTTTCTCCCCTTGATCTTAGAGTCTTCCCTCTCTATTTCTTTGTGTATCTGTGTTTTCATGTTTTCCCTATCATTATCGTTTGTGATTTTGTTTGTTAATTGGTTTTTATGGTTAGTACATTGGTATTGGAGTTTTAAAATACTCTCCTATACTGTTCTCTTTCCCAGTTTACTTGAATTCTTAAAATGACATAAGCAAGTATCATCTGATGGAAACACAGTTGATGTCTTGACCAGATCACAAGGGTTAGTTTCAAGGTCTGTGAGAGGTTGTGTTACATGGTGATGGTTGTGGGAAGGTTCTTCCACTGAGAATGACAATATCCCTGAGGAAGTTGCACTCTGCTGATTAAGAAAACTAAGCCAGGAGGTTGTGGCTTCTTCAATCCCAGAACTTGGAAGGCAGAAGTACATGCAACACACACAAAAAAGAAATACAGAATATATCATATAAAACTAAGAGAAAACATATGTAGATGAAGATACATGGTACTGGGTTAATTATAGGTTAATTTTATCTGTGAGTATTCACTTGCATAATAAACTGATTAACCCAAAAGTTCTAGCTATAAGGATTCATACCCAGCTGCTCTCCATGACCCAAAGGGAACAAAAAGAGAGCAAGTCTGTCCTGAACACCAGACCAAATACCATGCTCCACTTCACCCCTGTGACCATGCAGAAATGGGCATGGTCAGTGCCATAAGTGAGTCTGGTTGCATCTCTCACTACAATTCCTCTTTTATTCTAAAGAAAATGATTTATACTTGATACAAAACTACATACAAAGAGAGCATATGTCAAGTATGCACTAAGAGATAGAAAAGTAAGAACACACACCCTTAAAACCTATTGCCAGTGAAGTAACAAGAGCAAATGGCAAGACATATATACCCAGTCAGTCCTAGGTTAAAGGCAAAACAGATTTCCATAGAGTTGCCTTAAAATGGAAAGTTTAAATTTTGTATCTAAAATTTCTATCTAGGAAGAGAGAACAATACTTCTGACATCATGTCTGCTTGTAGAGAAAAATGCTGACAACATCCTGTACCTAAGAATGAAGAAAACTTATTTTTCAGGAAGTTTCCATTTAGAGAATATGTGAGAAAAACTATGGAGTCTGTAGTCCCATCTGTGCAGATATGGTCTGTAATAGCTCAGAGGGACAAATGAAGGGGAACCTCCCTTGTGATATAGCAGTGTTGTAGATACAGCATCCTGCCCTGCCCAAATATAAGCCTGCATGACAATAAGACTAAATCCCAATGTATATAAAAGAGTTGGGTTAATAATCAATCATCACTGGTAACACAGGTTCATTATTAGTAAAATAATCCTTAGGGATACTCTCTGCCTAGACACACAGGGGATTGTCTAGGGCAAGCTAGATATGACATGACAGACTTTGAATATACCCTGGAAGGCCTCACCCACCCTAGGATTCATACAGGGGTTGAGATGAGGACATGGGGCAGGGGAGGAGGAGAGGGAGAGGGAAGGAACTGTGACAGACATGTAAAATAAACTTGTTTCCAATCAATAAAAAAGGAAACTAATCCAGCATAAGGGTAGCCCAAAACATTACCTTGGAGGGAATTCAAAGAAACATATGAGTATTTTATTACTTTCAATTGTCCAGCTTGAATTTCTATATAATTCATAAACTGCATTGGAAATCTTTTAAAATAACATTTACAATGATTCTGATTCAATGTTATGGAGGTAATAAAATAATTTCATAAAGGCAGGCATTCATTTAGGTAATGGGAGTCAGTGCTTAAATTATATTACCAACTGTACAGATGAAAATTCTCCGAATGTTACACATTATGTGTATATATGGTCTCTTGCACCTTGTTTTCCTATCATTTATATATTTCATGTATGTATGCATGTGTAACACTAACTCATGATGTGATGACATTAATGTTAATTGAATCTATTGCGTGTTACTATATATATGCATATATATGTCTACTCATGTATATAGATACAGATTCCTAACAATAAACATTTAGCGATAAATGATTCTATTATTTACTGCATTTCATGCTAGCAAAAATACCATAATGGCTATTCCGTATCATTTGTTCACTGGGAGACATAAACCACTATATCTATTTAAAAAATCCAGGGCACTGACGTGGGAGGAGTGACACAAGCCCATCTAAGCATCGGTTATTTAGTTCACGACTACATTGACATTACTTACAGTAACATAACTGAGATGCAAATCACAGGAGTCCCTTACAGTAACATCTGTATACAATTCATATGATACATAAAGCTGGCACCCTTGGAACTCCTTGCCCCATTTGATGGCAGGTAATCCAGCTAGACTCCCCTCCCCAGCAAAGTTACCACTTATGTAACTATGTAGAGATGCCTTGTGACTCTTTCAACTTTCAGAAGCTTTATTGCAGAAGAGGTGGGCTCTCAACAATTCACATTCATCAAAGAATACACACTGGACAGAAACCTTACCATTGTAATATATGTGGGAAATCCTTTAGTAAGAGATCAAAACTTAAAAAGTCATCAAAGAATACACACTGGACAGAAAAATCACCATTGTAATATATGTTGGAAATCCATTACTAAGAGATCAAAACTTAAAAATCATCAAAGAATACATACTGGACAGAAACCTTACAATTCAATTGTATGTGGTGAGTCCTTTATAAAAGCTCAACATTTTAAGTTAATCAAAGAATAGATAACAGAGAAAAATCTTAAAAAATACACAAATTGTGGCATATTCTCTACCCATGATTCACCTCGTCCAGGACACTACACACACATAGAAATCAGAATACTTAGAATTTTAATGATTATGTTATGTTCTAGGTCATGTTCCCATGTATCATCTCTGCAAAAACTCTCTACATCCATACAGAAGAGAAAGCTTATAAATTTGAAGCATGTGGGAAAAACCTCTCTTGGGTTCTTCAAGCTTAACTCTCATTACAGAAACCACACGAGAAAAAACACTCACAATGTTAAAATGTGGCAAGTTTATTGGAGTCATTAAATTGTCAAATATAATACAGCATCAGTAATGGAATAAAACCTATAAATCGTACAGAATTTAAAAAAAAATTCTTTTAAAGAAGTTCTTTTTCCACATCCTGTCCAACATACACTGCCATTGGTGTTATTGATTTTAGTCATTCTGACTGCAGTAAGATGGTATCTCAGAGTGGTTTTGAGCTTCATTTCCCTGATGGCTAAGGATGTTGAGCACTTTCTCAACTTTCTTTCATCCATTTTAGAATCCTCTGTTGAGAATTATCTATTTAGTTCTGCACTCCACTTTTTAATTACATTGTTTGGTGTTTTGCTGGCTAGCTTATTGTGTTTATTGAATATTTTGGAGATCAGCCCTCTGTCAGATGTGGGTTTCGTGAAGATCTGTTCCCATTTTTGGGCTGGCGTTTTACCTTGCTGACTGTGTCCTTTGCCTTACAGAAGCTTCTCAGTTTCAAGAGATCCTATTTATTAATTGTCAATCTCAATGTTTGTGCTACTGTTGTTATGTTCAGAAAGTTGTCTCCTGTACCAATTTGTTTGAGGGCACCACCTACGTTCTCTTCTAGAAGGTTCAGTGTGGCTGAATATATGTTGAGGTACTTGATCCATTGGGAATTAATTTTTGTGTATGGTGATAGCTATGGATCAGTTTGCAATCTTGTACATGTCAGAATCCAGTTATACCAACACAATTTGTTGAAGATGCTTTGCTTTTTCCATTGTATAGCTTTAGCTTCCTTGTCAAAAATCAGGTGTCCACAGGTGTGTGAGTTAATATCAGGGTTTTCAATTAGATTCCATTGGTCAACGTGTCTATTTTTATGCCATTACCAAGCTGTTTTCAGGACTATGGCTCTGTAACAGAGCTTGAATTCAGGGATGGTGATGCCTTCAGAAGTTCCTTTATTGATCAAGGTTGTTTTAGCTATTCTGTTTTTTTGTTTCTCATAATAAGTTGGGTACTGTTCTTTCAAGGTCTGTGAAGAACTGTGTTGGGATTTTGATGGGAATTTTATTGAATCTGTAGATTGCTTTTGTCAAGATTGTCATTTTTACTAGGTTGATCCTTCCTATCCAAGAGCGTGGGAGATCTTTCCATTTCCTTTAATTAATTTCATAATTTAAAGACTCAAAGTTCTTACTATAAAGGTCTTTATCATTTTTAGTTAGTGTTACCCCAAGGTATTTTATGTTTTTAGTTGCTATTGTAAGAGGAGATTTTTCTCTGATTTCCTTCTCAGCATACTTATCATCTGTATATAGTAGCGACACGTATTTTTTGAGTTAATCTTGTGTCCTGAAACTTTGCTGAAGGTAGTCGTAGTAGAGGAACACTCCTCCATTGCTAGTGTGAGTGCAAACTTGTACAACCACTTTGGAAATCAGTATACAACTTTGACATACCATCTTACTCTTGTTAGAATGGCTAAAATAAAAAAAAATGATAGTTAGTGATGGAGAGGTTGTGGAGAAAGGGGAACACTCTTCCACTGCTGATGGGACTCCCAACTTTTACAGCCACTTTAGAAATCAGTATGGCAGCTCCTCAAGAAAATGAGAATGGGTCTGCCAAAACATTCAGCAATTCCAGTCTTAGACATATATCCAAAAGAAGCACATTCATACAACAAGGACATCTGTTCAGTGATGTTCATAGTGGCATTATTTGTAATAGCCAGAAACTGAAAGCAGCCTAGATGCCCCTCACCCAAAGAATGGATAGAGAAAATGTGGTACATTTACTCAATGGAGTACTACTCAGCAGAAAAAAAAATAACAGTGGAATCTTGAAATTTGTAGGAAAATGGATGGAACTAGAAGAAACCATTCTGAGCGAGGTAACCCAATCACAAAAAAACAAACATGATATGTACTCACTCATATGTAGAGTGTAGACATAGAATAAAGGATTACCAGCCTACAATCCACACTGCCAGAGAAGCTAGTAAACAAGGAGCACACTAAGAGAGACATACATGGTCCCATGGAGAAGAGGAAAGGGAAAAGATTTCCTGAGCAAATTGAGAGCACCAGAAGAGCGGGGAGGGAGCTATGAGAATGAAAAGGGGAAAAGAGGAGTGTTGAGGAGGACATGAGGGAGCAGCACCATTGAGTCAGGGGAAGAATAGAAGATAACAAGGTTGGAGATACCATAAAAGAGGGAGACATTTTAGGTTTACAAAGAAATCAAGGTTTAGGGAAATGTCTGGAGATCTACAAAGATGACACCAGCTAACAATATAAGTAACAGAAGAGAGGCTACCTTAAATGCCCTTCCAAGATAATGAGATTGATGACTGACTTATATGCCACCCAATAGTCCTTATCCAACCACTGGTGTCAGTAGAAGCAGACACCCACAGCTTACCACTGAACTGAACTGGAATCCTGATGCAGAGAAGGATGGGTGAAGGGCAAAGGGGTCCCGACAAGGCTGGTGAAACTCACAGAAATAACTGACCTGAACATCGGGGAGCTCTTGCTCCCCAGACTGATACCTCAGATACCAGCATGGGACTGATCCTGACCCAAGGAAGAGGGATTTCATTGAGGAAACCTCGGAAACCTAAAGGACCTCCTATAGTAGTTCAGCACTAATCCATAATACAGGTGTTGACTTTGGGAGCCCATTTCCACATAGAGGAATACTTCCTGAGCCAAGGCACATGGGGTTGGGCCTAGACCCTATACCAAAGGATATTATATACTCTGATGTCAGGCTTTGGAAGGCCTCAGCATCCAGGGGGAGCAGAAAGGATATTTGATAGGTTGGGATTTAGTCGGGGGTTGTAGGGGAGAATAGGATGCAGAAGAGAACTGGGATTGTCATGCAAAACAATCATGTTTCTAATTCAAATAAAAAATTCTGAAAGAAAAATAACAATAATTGTCAGGAAAGAATGGCATTTCCTATGTCCAGTCCATTTATATTTGGCAAATTTGGAGTTTTGTATTATCTATCCTTAATCAAATGTTTTATACCAAACCATTTATTTTGTCATAATTTGTATTACCATCCTAAACATTGGCCATTTAGAGTTTTTATTGAACCAACCAGAGTGATTATTCCACAACAGGAATAAAAAATGCAAAATTTTAAAAATCCTATAATGGCTCCCTCTATTATGGTATCTCTTTTCTTACACTCTTCTATTCTTCCCCTGACTCCATCTTACTTCTCCGTAATGTTCTCATCTCCCCTACTCTTATCACATTCCCTATTTCATAACTCCATCTCCCCTCCCCCCATGCTCCTTAACTATCTCAGTAGATCTTGTCCCTTTCCCATTCTCTGCAGTATGATGTATGTCTGTCTTTAAGTCCTCATTTTTTTTTCCTACCTTTCCTGGTGATGTGGTTTCCTGGGTAGCCATACCCTGATCTATATCTAAAATCACTATATGAGTGAGTACAAAGCATGTTTGTCTTTTTGTGACTGGGTTACCACACTCAGGATAGTTTCTTCTAGTTCCATCCATTTGTCTTTGAATTTTAATTTTCCACTATTTTTCTTTCTGCTGAGCAGTATTCCATTTTGTAAATGTACCACATTTTCTTTATCCATTCCTCAGATGAGGGGCATCTAGGTTGCTTCCATGTTCTGCCTCTTTCAAAGTATGCTGCTATGAACATAATTGAACAGATGTCTTTCTTGTATGAATGTTCATCTTTTAGGTATTTGCCTAAGAGTGGAAATGTAGACTGATTCCCATTTTCCTAAGGAACTGCCATATTGATTTTCAAAGTGGCTTTGTGTGTTTGCACTCCCACCAGTAGTAGAGGAGTGTTCACCTTTCTCCACATCCCGTCCAGCATAAACTGTCCTTGGTGGTTTTGATTTTAGCCATTCTGACGGGAGCAGGATGTTATCTCAGTGTTGTATTGATTTGTGTTTCCATCATGGCTAATTATATTAAGCACTTTCTCAAGTGTCTTTTCATCATTCTAGATTCCTCTATTGAGAAGTCTCTAATTCTGTACTCCACTTTTTAAGTGGATATTTTTGTGTTTTGGTAATGAGCCTGTTGAGTTCTTTGTATAATTTGGAAACCAGGCATCTGTCAGATGTGGGGTTGGTGAATATCTTTTGCCATTCTTTGCCATTTTGTCTTGTTGACTCTGTACTTTGCCTTAAAGAAGTTTCTCAGTTTCGGGAGGTCTCATTTATTAATTGTTGATCTCAGTATCTGTGCTACTGGTGTTATGTGTACCAATTGTTCTTGGGTACCTCCTACTTTTTCTTCTAAGAGTTTCAGTGTGGCTGTATATATGTTGAGGTCTTTGGTACATTTGCACTTAAGTTTTGTGCATGGTCATAGATACTGACCCATCTGTAAACTTCTACACGTCAGCATCCAGTATGCCAGCACAATTTGCTGAAGATGCTTCCTTTTTTCCATGGTATATTTAACTTCATTGTCAAAATCAGGGGTTCATAGGTGTTTTCATCCATATAATTGTTTTCAGCATCATTCTATTTGTTTAACTGTTTTGAATTATTTTCTTTGTTGTTTTGTGTTTGAGCATCAGTTGGGTTGTATTTACCCGAAACAAACTGAAGTATAAGGAGCTGATTACCCTTACAAGAGATCAGTCCTCTTCTGGTGAAAACTCTAGAGCATGGTGCTTCAATTTTTTATTAGTTTTTTTATTTGTAGCTCAAGGGTCTAAAAGAAGAGTTCAAGCGTCACATTGAGATAATTTTGTGAAAGTTTTCAAGTCTGTGTTTATTTATTGAATTATAGGGTGCTGCAAAACATTAGTCAAGATCAACCTTTTCCTTTTCTAGGTTTTCTTTGTTCTTTTGATTAAATGTTGACTATATTTTCCTGCCTTATTACTTAGCTTTTTCTCAAAAACCTGTTCACTCTTTCAAATATATTTTACATATTTTTGTTGTTGCACCTTTGTGACAAGTATAGACCTCATAAAATGTGAATCTGTGTATTGATTTTCTGTAATGTATAAGGGTAACGGTTACATTCATTTTCTTAAAAATGATGGACCTTACCAATTTGTCCTCATAAAATTTCTCTCTTTTGCAGACTTTTAATATGAATTAGCAACAAGATTGTTTAACATGTCAATCCCAGGTCCCTCTCCATCCCCCCCTCCGCTACTACCCCTCCTACTAAAACCCTACCTATCACATACCCTTTCTGCTCCCCAGGGAGTGTTTGGCCTTCAACAGGGGGTCATCAGAGTCTATCATATCCTTTGGGATAGGGCCTAGGCCTATCCCCATGAATCTTGGCTCAGGGAATATCCCTTTATGTGGAATGGGCTCCCAATGTCCATACCTATGCTAGCGATAAGTACTGATCTACAACCAGAAGCTCCATAGATTTCCGAGGCATCCTCACTGTCTTACACAATCAGGGAGTCTGGATCAATCCCATTGTGTTTTCCCAGTCATCTGTCTGGGGACCAAGAGCTCCCCGTTTTTCAGATCAGCTGTTTCTGTGGGTTTCACTATCCTGATCTGGACCCCTTTGCTCATCACTCATCCTTCTCTGCAACTGGATTTTAGTTCAGTGAGTAGTTGTGGGTGTATGATTTTACTTCCATCAGCTGATGGATGAAGGCTATAGGATGGCATATAAGTTAGTCATCAATCTCATTATGAGGGGAGGGCATTTAAGGTAGCCTCTTGTCTGTTGCCTACATTGATAGTTTATGTCATCTTGTAGATATCCAGACATTTCCCTAGTGCTTGATTTCTTTTTAAACTTAAAATCTCTCCATTATATTATCTCCTTTCTTGTTTTCTTCTATTCTTCCCCTAACTCAAACTTCCTGCTCCCTCATGTCCTCCTCACCTCTCCTCTTGTTAAAAAATCAATGGTCTTCATATATATATATATATATATATATGTGTGTGTGTGTGTGTGTGTGTGTGTGTGTGTGTGTGTGTAAATATATATATATGATAAATGGGCTGAGAAAGAAACCAGAGAAAGATCACCATTCCCAATAAACACAAACAATATACAATATCTTGTGGTGACTCTAACCAAACAAGTGAAAGACCTGTGTGACAAGAACTTTAATTCTTTAAGAAGGAAATTGAAGAAGATATCATAAAATTGAAAGATCTCCCATGCTCTTGCATAGATGGGATCAACATAATAAAATGGCAATCTTCCCAAAAACAACCTATAATTTCAATGCAATCCCCATCAAAATCCCAGCACAATTCTTCACAGAACTCGAATGAACAGTACTCAATTATATGTGGATAAACAAAAAGATACAGGATAAGAAAAGCAATCCTGTATAATAAAAGAACTTTCATAGCCATCCCCATTCCTGAATTCACACACTACTCTAGAACAACAATAATGAAAACAGTTTGGTATTGGCACAAAAACTGACAAGTAGACCAAAAGGATTTAATCAACGGCACTGATATTAATACACACACCTATGGAAACCTGATTTTTGACAAGGAAGCAAAATTATAAAATGGAAAAAAGGAAGTATCTTCAACAAAGGGTGCTGGCATTACTGGATACAGACATGTAGAAGACTGCAGATAGATCCATACTCATTACCATGCTCAGAACATAAACTCAAATTGATCAAGACCTCAACATGAAACCAGTCATATTGAACCACTTAGAAGACAAGTTGGAAGTATACATGAATGCATTGGCACAGGACACTACTTGGTGAACATAACACCATTAACACAGACATTTAGATTGAGAATTAGTAAATGGGAACTCCTGATACTGAGAAGCTTCTGTAAGGGAAAGGATAGATTTAACCAGACATTAGGGCAGCCTACAGAATGGGAAAATATATTCTGCAACCCAGCTTCTGACAGAGGCCTGATGGTCAAAAGCCACTTAAGGAATTGCTCAACATCCTTAGACATCTGGGCAATGAAGATCAGAATATCTCTGAGATACCATTTTGACTGTCAGAATGGCTAAAATAAAGAAACACCAATGGCTGCTTATACTGGAGAGGATGTGGAGAAAGTGAACACTCCTTCATTGCTGGTGGTAATGAAAACTTATACAGTGACTTGGAAATTAGTGAGGTAATTTCTCACAATAATGGGAATGAGTTTACCTGAAGATCCAGCGATTCCAGTCTTAGGCATAAAAGCAAATGGTGTTTAGTGATACCACAAGTACATCTGTTCATCTATGTTCATAGCAGCACTATTTTTAATAGACAGAATCTGAAATACAAGCAAACTTGATGCCCTTCAGTCAAAGAATGGATAAAGAAAATGTCGAAAATATAAACAATATAGTACTTCTCTGCATTAAAAAAATAACAATTTGAAAATTGCAGGCAAATGGAGGAAACTAGAAGAAAGCATGCTTAAGTGAGGTAACCCAGACACATAAACAGAAGCATGGTATGTACTCACCCATAAGTGGGTATTAGATATAGCGCAAAGAAAATCCTGCCTACAATCTATGACCCCAGAGAAGCTAGGAATCAAGTAGGACTCTAAGAAAGACATTGATCAATTGAGAAGGGGAAATGGAGATGGTATCCTGAGTAAATTGGGAGCATGAGGGGAGGGAGGAGGGACCTAAGAGAAAAAGGAGGGCGAACAAGAAAGTAGAGTGGGTAGAGAAGGTAAGTGAACAGGAAGATCAAGTTGGACAAGGGCAGAGAATGAGAACAAGGAAAGTGATACCTTGACAGAGGAAGCCATTGTAGGATTAAAAAGTAAATAGACAACAGAAAAATTCTGAGGAATGTATAAGGATACCTTCAACCAAGTGGGTTATATTGTATGTTAAATGCCATTTCCTTGTAATAAGATTGATGTCTCCCTTAAATGCCAACATATCCCCTCATCCACTACCTGATGGAAGCAGAAGCAGAAAGTCACTGGTAAGCACAGAGCCTCAAACCTTAATTCCATTTACGCAGAGAGAGGAGTGATGCGCAAAGGGGTCAAGATCATTTTTGAGAAAAACACAGGAACAGTTGACCCCTGAGCAAGTGAGAACTCAGAGACTCCAGAGTAACAGCGGTGGAACCTGCATAAGCCAAAGCAGCCCCCCATGGGATTCAAGTTGGGGAGATTTGCATCTTCTGGGGCCACTGGATGTAGAACCTGAATTTATCTTTATTCCATGAAATGGCTTTTTGAAGCCCTTTCAATATACAGGGTTACTTTTTCTACCTAGATACTGGAGGGAGGGCCTTGGTTCTGCAAAAATAATGTGAAAGACTTTGATGATGCACCATTAGAAGCCTCACCTTCTCTGAAGAGTGAATGGGCTTGGCATGGGGAGTAGGTGGGGGTACGGGTGGGAGAGGGAACAGAGATAGAAATGTAAAATATGAATGATTTTAATTTAAATTAAAAATAAAAATAACAACATGACTGCTGATATTTAATGGCAGGAAATGTATAAGATAAAACTGTTCAACTTACTATTTTCTAAACTTAAAACAAATAGAGAAACAAGAAGAATATAAGAACATTAAAAAGCAACAAGTCATGTCTAGATTTTATTACATTTTGGACAATGTGAATGCCATTTTTATCTGTTCATTCCCACGATAGCTGTCACTGTAATATTTTCTTTTGATACTAAAA
>NW_023277242.1:0-19891 GCF_003668045.3 Cricetulus griseus | reverse complement strand
GATGGGGCCCCTTACGGAATGCTGCCCCCATAAGAAGAGGAAGGTGCCTAATGTGTATTTACCATACGAAGATTCAATGAGGAGGCAGCTCACCAGAGCTCGGCGTGCCAGATTCAATGAGGAGGCAGCTCACCAGAGCTCAGCGTGCCAGATTCAATGAGGAGGAGGCAGCTCACCAGAGCTCAGCGTGCCAGAATCCTGATGGTAAATGCTGCACTCTTTACATTATTTACATCTGCATCACACCGAGGACATTTTGTCAGGAAGTTAAACTGACCCAGTGTCCAATTACAGACATCTCCAATATTTCTGATATCCTTGGAAACAGAGAAACATAGACCCAGCGACAGACGTGCACAGAGCAAAGAGGAAGTGAAGCCGCAGGGAGAATGCTATCTACAAACCCAAGGAATGCCCAAGGCCATCAGAAACAGGACAGCCTCACTCCAGCATCCAGGAAGAGCCAACCCTAGCCACAGATTGCCTCTGGACCACAAGCCGGCACACTCTTCAGTGCTGGCACTCCCAGTCTGCTACTCGACAGGCGAATAGGACAGAAGGCACCAGTCCAAGACAAACTGAACAATGCAGGCAGTGATTTTGAGTCAAGATGTCCCATTTTGATAGTGTCAGTAAGGTGTTATAAGTTGGATGAGAAGGAGAAAAGTGCAGGGTGATATTAGTCTGCATTAGTTGGGTCAGGTAGGCACAGCTGGAGTGGTTCGCCTCACTTGGGGGAGCACTATGGGCTAAAGCTTTCTGTGGAGTTTCTAGGAGTGCCTCCTTTGCCTAGTGACCTATGTCCTTTTATTGGCAGAATCAACATTTCTAACTCTTGGTGCCATGGCCCTCCATCCGTGGAGGTGGATTTCAACGTGCCAAAAAGGGTGTCTTATGAGACTTGTGGAAATCACAAACTTAATTACACAGGAATGTGTGCTGGAGATGGGAACAGCATGTAGTAGCTTCACGCTTCGTGAAAAAGACAGGAGTGTCAGGATCAGAGAGTCCCCCAGTTCAGACAAAGTAAAACATTAGACAAGTGGGGTACTTGCTGTGTGACAGGGCACATTTGGAGAAAAGACCAAGAGCAGATGGCAAAGACAAGAATCAGCCATGGATCACAAAGGGGCTGCTTTGTCACTGACGAATGTTGACAAAGTCATTATGCTGGACCATGCACTGTGAGCACAGTGTCTGGTGTGTTGTCTTCAGATGGAAGGAAACTTTCCACCGGGGAAATGTCTGTGAAATGTTGCCAAGGACTCTGAGCCATGAACTTAAACTATGAAGTCTTGGCATTTGCTCTGATTTTTCGAGGGAGGTTTGAGAAGTGTCGGGTGGGGCAGTGCGGGGGAACACACATGTTTTTGAGAAATATGGTAACTGATCGTGGAACATGGTGTTTCTATTATAATCCTCAAGCAACGCTTCAACCTTATCCCAAAATTTAGGGGGAAAATCCACTCAAAACAGAAAGACGAGAGGATGCTGACATGGTCCCTGAACATCAATGGCATTGTTCACCACAGAAAGGTTGAGTCTGTCAGGCTCTTCATGCACAAACACGAAGGTGGTAGGAAAAGCTGCCCAGGTTTTCCTTTTGAAGAAAGCTCTGGCTGGCAGCTTACCATCTGCAAGAAATTTTTGATGAAAGAGGTTGTGTAATGCGCTTGATTACTGATCTGCTTCAGCACATGTGGGTCTAAATGACTTCTGACTGTTAATCTTTTTTTTTTTTTTAAATCCACTCACAAAAGAATCGGACTTGCCACCATTGCTAACAGTAAAATAGAATAAGGAACTAGGGCTCCTTGGAGAAACTGGCTGACTCTAGGTTTGGGGCAAGGGATATTCCAGATGATCCTGGCACGCCTGGCAGTGCTAGGAGGCAAGGAAGCTCTCAAAGGTGATGGGAGGGAAGCCTGGAAAGCAAGGAAACCCAGAACCAACCAGAAGGACTCCATAAGCCAACACCAGACCCAGCCGAGCAACAAATAGAGCAGTATTAGGTGACAACCCAAAGTGTAAAATAGATACCCGTGACTCCGTGTGGGTACAAGGTACGTGATTATGCAAATAGCGTGATGAGGGAAAGGAGACCCGCCTCCCTTAAAGGAGAACATCACGTAGTGTGTGTCAATACTCCCTCTCTGGGAAGTGGGCTCCGTCCTGTCCATTTTTACTTTGAGAGTGAACTAACTTAGTGCCTTACGGAGGCTACCGTAGAGAACGCTGTGAACTGTACACTGTACTTTAGGAAGAAGCACCACACCCGCACCGGTGGTCTATGACCATCACTCACAGCCTGAATGGTTGTGCTGTGAGGGATGCGTCATCTATGGCTTCTTTATAGAACCCTCTAACTCCATCTGACCATGATCAAAACAGACACTTTCAGGTGAGGGATACGAAACAGGACCCCAGAAAGCCCCCTGCCTGCCCCGAGACTGTCCAGGTCATGAAAACGAGATGGAATAGTTGTCTCAGACGACAACATGTGGGAAAACGCAACTGCTGACTGCAATGAGTGGGCCCTGGGACAGAAGGAAGAGACGCCTGGAGTTTTGTTCACAGAGAGCTCTCAATGCCGGCGCCTTGGTTTGGACAAACATACAATGTTTGCATGAGCTGCAAAGGAGGTAAAGTTACAGGATGAGGGCATTAAGGAATTATTTGTATCATCTTTGCAACTTTTCTAGAAATCTAAAATTATTCAAAAATAAAGTTTATTTTTTATAAATAAGATTTCTGTGTCAGAGGTCCGTTATTGTCACGCATACTTGGGGTGGCCAACCCATATACAGCAAAGGTTTATTTTGGCTCACAGTTTGGGAGACTTCAGTCTGTGACCAGCTGGCCCTGTTGTTGTGAGTCTGTGGAGACCTGTCAAACTGGGAGTGTGCGGCACAACAAAACTATTCTACTCATAGCCCAGAAGTAAAAGAGGAAGAAGGAAGATCCCGAGACCCGCAGGTTCCTTCGAGGCAACTCCCCAGTGACCTGATCACTCTAACCAGCTACTGCTTTGGGAGATGGTAGAACCTACCATCTCCCTTGCAAGAACCAGACCCAGGGAGCTTTTTAGTCATAGCGATAATAGAAGGACCCTTAACCAATACGATCAACTGGATAGTATTCATGTCTCTCAGAAAGTGACCTTACCTGGAACAGTATCACTGCAGGAATAGTTGAGGGGGTACTGGAGTAAGGTGGGTCTTAAACCCAGTTATTTATATACTTACAAGAAGGTTCTGTGAAGACTTGTACACATAGAAAGAAGTCATGTGCAGCTAGAGGTAGAGAATGGACCAAACAAGTACAAAGCTGGTGAGGAAGGAGAGACTCGGGAAGCAGGAAGAGGAGTGGAGAGCTCTGCCCCAGAGGCTCAGAGCATGGCCTTGCTAGGACCTCAGTTCCATCCTCCAGAGATTTGTAGATGAGCATGTTTCTGTTTTGAACCACAGAGTTCATGGTAATTTTCTATAACAGACCTAGGAAATGAGTAGAGCCAGAGAAACATGGGTGAGAAGGCTTCTGACCACGTATGGCAGACTGAGTACACAATGAGACAATGGTTAGATTATAGGTGACAATGGAATTCAGACCCCCAGCTTCTAAGGTAAATAGCCCTTGAAGCTACACTTTCAGAGCAATGGGCCCAGATGGCCATGGTTTGTTCAGTGATTGTAGACTTCTGTAAGTATTGACTTTGCTTCCGACTCCAAACCAATCAGAAAGAAGCCGGATAAGCTCTTTAAGCCAGTCACAAAACACGTCCTACATCTAGTGTCCTCGTTAGGGTTACTATTGCTGTGATGAAACACCATGACCAAAAAGGCAAGTTGGGGGGGGGGGCTTAGTGAACTTCTACTTCTACATTGGAGTCCATCACTGAAGGAAGCCAAGACAGGAACTCAAACAGGAACGTGGAGGCAGGAGCTGATGCAGAGGCCATGGAGGGGAGCTGCTTACTGGCTTGTTCATTGTGACTTGCTCAACCTGCTTTCTTACAGAACCCAGGACCACCAGCCCAGGGATGGCACCACCCATAATAGGCTGGGCCCTCCCCATCAATCACTAATTCAGAAAACACCTTACAGCTGGATCTTCTGGGAGTATTTTCTCAGCTGAGGTTCCCTCCCTCGGATGACGCTAGCTTGTGCCAAGTTGACATAAAAGCACATCTAGATAGGGTCACCTCATGCCAACACCAGGCAACAGAAGAGCACCCACAACCTTCCCCTCTCCTCTCACCAGCTTCCCCAGCCGCCACCTGCCTGTGAGTCTGTCAAGGACGAATAGCGCCCAGTGTCCACCTGCCTCGCCACGGCAGCTTTGAATAAGCAGGCTGTTTTCCTAGGGTGAGCTTCGCTGCCTTGTATCCGGTATTTTCAAACCACACACTGGGTGGTTTGAACAACAAGCCTGTGTTGCGGGATATTTGATTACACCGTGTGAAGATGTCTCTGTCCTTCCTCGCCTGCCTAAGTACCTTCAGATTGGTTTAATTAAAAAGCTGAATGGCCAATAGCTAGGCAGGAGAGGATAGGTGGGACTTCTGGGCAGAAATAGGAACTCTGGGAAGAATCTGGGGCAGGGACTCACCAGCCAGATGTGGAGAGAGATGGACCTACAGTATGGAGGAGAGGTAACGAGCCACGTGGCAGAACGTAGATTAATTTAATTGGGTTAATTTAAGTTTTAAGAGCTAGTCGGGAACAAGTCTAAGCAGAGGTTGAGCTTTCATACTTAATAAGAAGCCTCCATGTCACTATTTGGGAGCTGGTGGTCCAAAGAAAGTCCTATTACAAGCCTACATCCTAGAGTTCTAGAGACCGAGGTCCAATATCAAAGTACTTCTGGTTGGGTTTCTTAAGAGGACTTAGCTGTCAGATGGCTGCCTTCACATTGTCTCCTTGAGTTCCTGGTGTCTCTCTGACTGCCCACGCTTCTTCTTCTTCTTCTTCCTAGAGCAACTGTGAGGTCCTAGGGACCTCATCTTCATCATCTCTTTAGAGGTCCCTCCTCTAAATGCATCCACACCCAACCATGCAACCATCGGCTCACTAACCTAGCCATCTATGATGGTTAAACTTGCTGCCAACCTGACTGCATTTAGAATAATCATCTAGGGAACTGGTGAGGCACACGTCTGGGCGTGGCTATGACAGCATGTCATAGGCATGCTGAAAAGGGTTAACTGAGGCGTTATTGTCCTATGGGAAGGAAGGAGAAAGCCAGACGAGCATGGATGTTCTCTGCTCTCTGTATGTCCCCTCTGCCAGGATGTGAACGGCTCTGTTCTGCTCCATGACTCTAGACTCTGCCATGATGAAAACTGAAATGAAACTTTATCAAGTCTTTAAAATTCTTTGTGAGTCAGGTATTTGGCTGTCCATCACCCTACCCCCAATCACGTGTTTGGACCCTGCACATAGGCACAAGAATAAGTAAGGGGTTACTCCAAGCTCTTTGCAATTCAATGACTGTCATTCAGTGTATCAGGACTGCAGTGCAAACTTACCAAGAGGAGGGCGGGGCAAATCCAATCCACACAGACCCTTTTCCTTTAGACCCTCTCCAGAAGCCAGTTTCCTGTCATGCTCCTCCTTTTGTCTACCTTCTGAAACCCAGAGTTTTGCAAAAGGGAATGAGTAGACTCCAGAAGCCAAGGCCTCCCAAGATCCTCCCTCCCCCATGGGGGGGGTATTTAATTCTAGACTCTTTTCTGAGTTAATGTTTTGAGAACTGGGCTGGAGACCGCTGCTGCTGCCTCCCAACCATGTGTTCTTTGAGGCGTCTCGTCGTCTCCATCCTGGCCTTAAAGAGAAGTACAGTTTGACTTCAGCTTCCAGCCGTGATTTGCTGGAGCGTCCCGAAGCAAACCGGACAGGGAGAGTCAGACTGAGAGCATTCACTCTGACTCTTCTGAATGTGAACACGGGACTCGTTAAAGTTTGCTGAGCAATCAGCTGTGAGCTATAAAAAACTACACTCCAAGCAGCTGTGCTCATCCCGAGAATCTGTTGTTTCCTGGTGTCTCTTCACACTTCCAAGGCTCGGAGCCAGGGACAGGTCAGTTCCAAGGTCATTGTGAATCTCGGAAATGAGAGAGAGAGTGGCTCATGTAATTGAAGTGGCTGCGGGTGGGAAGGACACTTGAATAGGCTATTTGGAACTCTGACTCAGATGACACAGTTCGTCTTTCAGGGGCAGGGACACTTCTCCTGCCTGTGTCGTGGCCCCACGTCATCCAGTTGTGAGCAATGGTCGTGACTAGTAAAGGAGGGCCACTCAGCCTCACATCAGTCCTCCATTTAGACCGTGAGTAAGCATTCCCTTTCGCAAAAAAGAAACGGCTTGAAATGGAAAGCCGCTTGATGACAGGGGCCGTGCTCCCCTCTTCACAGAGGAGACAGGAACGGGCCTCAGTGTGGGGTACTCAGTGGCAGCAGCAGACTGGCGTCAGCATGGCTGCACCCAAGCTTCGCTGTAGTGATGATGGCAAAGGACCCTGCACCTCTGCTGTGGTTTGCAGAGGGCTTGGGTATGCGTCCATAAATGATCACCTGTTGAGATTTGATCCCCGCTGTGAGGTGTTAGGAGTATGAAAATGTAATCCCACTATGTTTAGAGGCCGCACCTCCGGGAGCTGACGGAGACACCATGAGGTCACAAAGATGGGGCCCCACCACTGAGTACTGGCTCCATAGCGGCTCCATAGGAGAGAGGATGGGCACATCCACCTGTTCTCCATCTCTCAGAGGGTGACATTTGCAGCTGCCAGTAAGGTCTTCTCAATCTGGGACCAGAACCCTGAGCTAAATAAACCTTTTTTTAAGTAAACTTATCCAGCCTTAAGCACTTGGTTATAGTCATGAAAAGTAGACTAATACCAAAATCCAAACAAGAAAGGACGATAAAGTTTGAAAAGTTGCCGGGCTTTATCTATACAAATAAAATAAAAGCACGCCTTTAATCCCAGCACTAGGGAGGCAGAGGCAGGTGGATCTCTGTGAGTTCGAGGCCAGCCTGGTCTCCAGAGCGAGTGCCAGGATAGCCTCCAAAGCTACACAGAGAAACCCTGTCTCAAAAAACCAAAAAAAAAAAAAAAAAAGTTTGAAAAGTCAGGGTCTCTCCTGACCTTTGCTTCCCTTTAGGTTAAACATCTTCCAAACACTTCACAAGTTAGCATATACTGACCCTTCTGAGAATACAGAAAGCCCACCGGCCTACTCCCCCCTCCCCCGTCTCTCTATCTCTGTCTGTCACCTCTCTTCCTCTCTTCTTTCCTCTTTCCTTCCTGCTTTCTCTGGACCGTGAATATATCTATGAAACAGAAAACAGGACACCTTGCCAGGCAGTGGTGGCCACGCCTTCAATCCCAGCACTGGAGAGACACAGACAGGTAGATCTCTTGTGAGTTCAAGGCCAGCCTGGTCTACAGAGGAGTTCCAGGGCAGCCAGAGCTACATGGCAAAACCCTGTCTTGAACTCCCTACCGAGAGAGAGAGACAGACAGAGACAGAGACAGAGACAGAGATAGAGACAGAGACAGAGAGGAGAAGAAAAAAGAGAATATGACAGGTCCTTGTGGAGATAAAATCAGTGCTCAGCCAACCACGTCTTGAGTGCGGAAGGCAGCTGTGGTCTGTTTTTGTGTATCTACTAGATAAAACAGATTCAATATTGTAGAGTCTTATGAAAACAACAATTAAATGGATATTTTTGTTTGTTAGTTTGTTGTTGTTGTTTAACAACCAAACCAAAATAAAGAAAAATAAGCCTGTAAACTGAAAATGTTGCCTGTGTGGTCCTTTGTAGAAAAAACTGGCTGATCTCTGCTTAAGGGAAAGGTTTTTCTGTTTTGTTTTGGGTTATTTTTTGTTTGTTTTACTTGTTTGTTTATTTTTTATTAGCTGAGCACACACGGGGGACACATTTATTTATTATTTATTCCCAAACCAGAGAAGTTTCTGGAAGTCATTTCACATTAAGGGAAAGAATGAATGGGCACAGCAGATTGGACAAGATTTGTAGAATATTATCATTTGGCCCTCTCTCCCTGTTCATCTGAAGACACCCATTAAAAACAAAACAAACCAACAAACAAAAACCCACTCTGGACTAGATGGCTTACAACAGCCATCTATTGTCTCACAGTTCTGGTCTGAGGTAGTTTAAGGCCAGCAGCCTCCTTGCTGTAGACAGCTGCTTTCTCTCCTGTCCTCACACGACCTTTCCTGTCGGCTGTCCCTCCTGGGAGGAGATCAGGTCTCACCCTAATGGCCTCATTTTAATTTGTTTCTAAAGGTGTCACATTCTGAGGTACTAAGGGCTTCAACATGCGGATTTTAAGAGGACACAATCACCCTAACGTGCTCTTCACAAATGAAATTAGAATTCACCAGTGTGGTCCCCTTTTAGCAAAAATAACTGTTGGGCTGGGCTGGCAGCTCCTTTGCTAGACTGCTCGCCTTGTGAGCGTGAGGACCTCGGTTCAATCCCCCAGAACCCATGTTGAAAACAGCAACAACAAACAAAACCTAGCTGTGATGGCTCCTGCTTGTAATTTCAGTGTTGGGAGCTCACAAGCAGGAGATCGTGGGGCCCTCAAGTCGGCCAGCCTAGCTACTAGGAAAGTGTCAGGCCAACGAGCAGTCCAGGCACAAAATACACGGAGGGTAACCCTGAAGAGTGACAGCCAAGGGTGGCCTCCGGCCTCCACTCACTTGCACACACATGTGCTCCTGCTCATGTACACACATGTACACAGTGTGATCCTGCACATGTACACACGTGTGCTCCTGCACATGTACACACATGTACACACATGTACTCCTGCACAAGCACACATGTGTACTCCTGCACATGTACACACGTGTGCTCCTGCACATGTACACACGTGTGCTCCTGCACATGTACACACATGTACACACGTGTACTCCTGCACATGTACACACATGTACACACATGTACTCCTGCACAAGCACACATGTGTACTCCTGCACGTGTACACACATGTACACAGGTGTACTCCTGCACAAGCACACATGTGTACTCCTGCACGTGTACACACATGTACACAGGTGTACTCCTGCACAAGAACACACGTGTACTCCTGCACATGTACACACGTGTGCTCCTGCACATTTACACACATGTACACACGTGTACTCCTGCACATGTACACACATGTACACACATGTACTCCTGCACAAGCACACATGTGTACTCCTGCACGTGTACACACATGTACACAGGTGTACTCCTGCACAAGCACACATGTGTACTCCTGCACGTGTACACACATGTACACAGGTGTACTCCTGCACAAGAACACACGTGTACTCCTGCACATGTACACACGTGTGCTCCTGCACATGTACACACATGTACACACGTGTACTCCTGCACATGTACACACATGTACACACATGTACTCCTGCACAAGCACACATGTGTACTCCTGCACGTGTACACACATGTACACAGGTGTACTCCTGCACAAGAACACACGTGTACTCCTGCACATGTACACAGGTGTGCTCCTGCACATGTACACACGTGTGCTCCTGCACATGTACACACATGTACACACATGTACTCCTGCACAAGCACACATGTGTACTCCTGCACATGTACACACATGTACACACGTGTACTCCTGCACAAGAACACACGTGTACTCCTGCACATGTACACACGTGTGCTCCTGCACATGTACACACATGTACACACGTATGCTCCTGCACATGTACACACATGTACACACGTGTGCTCCTGCACAGCACACACATGTAAGAGAAGACAAGTCCCTCTCTTACTAACAGCTACCATGTGGTACAACAGTGGAGTGAGGGTGTCTGATTTCAGTGACATTTATTTATTTATTGATAGAGCCTCCTCACTCTGCAGCCCCGGCTGCCCTTACTTTGCTACCCCCCTCCCCGCTTTAATCTCCCAGTGCTGGGCTTACAGGCACACATCACCAAGCTCAGCACTAGGGACTATGAGACAGCTGTTTCTTCTAGGTTGGACATGACTCCTGCAGATCAGCTGTGATGATCTGCCCTGGAGCCTCATGAGATCAATCCTGTCAACACTGAGAGACTCAGGACCCTCCCCAAGGTCCCGATCACTGCACTATGACAGGTAAATGGCTGGGGTAGGAATTCCTGATGAGACAGCCACCCAAAGTCACTTGGGGACTTTGGTATGCACCACCCACACTCCTGTTTACAACCTCAGTAAGTGGTCCAGCCATGCTGAGAAGATGCTGGTTAGTACCGTCCCCCCAGCCGCTAGCTCTTAAAACAATTCACTCATCCTCTGTGGTGGTCTTTGAATTTCACTAAAATCTGTGTAGGAAACAAATCTTCACTGCAGAGACCTTAGGATTTGGGGTGTGCTGTGTTATGCAAGCAAAGCCCAAAGGATTCCACACACGGCTGCTAGAGGGGAGGACCCCGGGGAACCTCTGCCCAACTCTGGGTGAAAACTTTGTCATGTGCCCCTGTCAGCTGTCCGCAGTGTGACGTCTACAAAAGTTGAGTTTTGCTGTTGTATGGAGCTTAAATATAAGCTACAGACTTTAATAGAAGTTAAGGCCTTTGCTTTCAACACAGGCCACCTTCTAAGCGGGGAATGCGTGTAGCGCTGGCCTTGAAGCCAGCACCGTTCATGTCCTCACCAGTAAATCTGTTTCCTGGTGTTCTCTCTGTCATGTGCCACCTTTCATCACAAGCTGATTAACTCCAGTTGGTCCCAGTTTGCTCCGCATCTAGCTAGCTGGTTCTCACTCGCAGATGGGATTCCCCTACATTTCACTGCAGACGGAGGTGTCTACAGGTGAGCGGCAGATCCAAGCCTCCTTCCTGCCCCCCCTCCCCCGCTATTCCTGCGTGGCTACAGATATCAAATCCTAGAACAGGGTGCAGTGAAAAC
This sequence comes from Cricetulus griseus, assembly GCF_003668045.3. Taxonomy (NCBI): domain Eukaryota; kingdom Metazoa; phylum Chordata; class Mammalia; order Rodentia; family Cricetidae; genus Cricetulus; species Cricetulus griseus. The sequence continues at coordinate 8,941 of NW_023277242.1, read as the reverse complement.
ATCTGTAGCAAAGAAGTACAAATACGTACCCCTCACCCCCCTGTTTGTCTTTGGAACCAGATGTCTGAGAAGTTCCCTTGAGCAAAGGGCTGCCACAGATAATACACTCATTTACCACTCAGGAAACACACTCCTGGCATTGAACAGTGATGACATTAAATTGAACCAGCTCCCAGCGCTGCTCTGAATTAATCTCAGTGTGTCTGTGGCACACAGAGGACCATACACAGACAACAAACACAGTAACCAAGAGGCTTTCCAGACCCTGCTAGAACAAATAGTCAGTCTTGCATTCTTTCCGAATGGGTCTTACTTTGTGATAAGTCTCTGTGTAAATGTTCTAGGATGTTAGTCTCGCAAACCCCAGTAGATAATAAGAGGTCTTTATTTACATCAGATTTAGAAGAAAACAAGAGAGTCCAAAAAGGAAGTGGTCTGTTGAGCTCCAATAGTAGGTGGAGGGCAGCAGAAGGGGTCCAATGTTTAACCACCTGCAGGTTCTCGAGACGATACACCGTTTGAGAGTGGCTTAAGAAAGCAGACAGCTCTTCCCAGAAATCCTGGAAGTGCCTGCTGCAAGCACTTGACTTGTCCTCAATTCCCCTCTAAGAACATGGCAGTCAGTTCACCTGGGCACTCTGGGCTACTGTTTTTAAAAAGACAGGGGTAACTTGCAAATAGTGGTGCCCGTCTGTAATCTTAGCATGCAGAAGGCAGGGGGACTGTGACTTCACAGTCAGCTTGATCTAAAAAACAAAACAGAACACAGGCTGAGACAGCTGGGTATGGTGGCTGTACACGTGTGTTCTCAGAAGCTGAGGCAGGAGGATTATGACTTCCTGGCAAGCCTGGACTACTTTAAAGAAGAAGAAAAGAAAAAGAAGCAGTAGAAGGAGGAGGAGGAGGGAGAGGGAGGAGGAGGAGGAGGAGGAGGAGGAGGAGGAGGAGGAGGAGGAAGCTAAGGGTGGATTAGAGAACCTTAGTTCCCTTCCTTTCCTGAACTGCTGCGACTCTTACAATAAAACATCAAAACCACACACACCTGCTCCTTCATCTCTAACTCCCGTGAACCTGTGTAGCAGGAGCAGGAGCCCTGCCTGCTTTGTAGCCACGCAACCCGCTGAGCCCATAGCCCCTTTGGGAAAGGGGACACAAGGATTTAAGGATGGTGGCACCTATAGAAAAACACTCTGCAAACAGTTATGAATGATGTCGTAACCGGGGCAACCCATACAGTCAAGGTACACCAACCCCATCACATATCCACCTCTTGCCCCGACCCAGGACCTAAACCAAGGACAGAGAGCAGAAGCAAGATCCGTGGCCGCCCTTCCATGGTGCTCCCTGGGAAATCCTGACCCATCAATGTGAATGATACGCTGAGTCAGGCCACCAGCCACATAAACCTTTGAAAACACCCACTGCAGGTGAAGTTAACCAGGGCTACTGGGAAAGGAAATGCTCCCCAAGCCCCCCAGTGTGCCAAGAGTTTTACGTAAACAATGGTTTACTCTGCGCCACACACCCAATGTGTTAACATTTATCAATGAACAAAGAAGCAGCCATAGTGAGGAAAAAGTGTGTATTTCACAGCCATTATAAAAGTACATATATTCAATAATGGTGACATAAATAGAGTCAGTCCTTTCTCATGACCAAACCTTACAACTAAGACGGACTCTTCTCCCTGGACTTCACACAGCGACAGCTGGGTTGCTCCCACCAGTAGCCGCAGGCTGACCGAAATCCCAGGCAGGAGCCCATGAAGGACAGTCATGGGTCAACAGCAACACACTGCACTTAACAAGAGGATGTCAGGTTTTCCATATAAATATAATAAAACAGTAAAGAAACTGACATTTCTTCTTTCACTCAGTTTCATAGACTTGTCTGGCAGGTGTATACACACCCCAAAACACAGCTAGTTTCCCCGCCTTGCCCCCTTTGCCTTTCACTGGGTTCATTAGACACCTGAGTTCCTAGTCTGTTACCAGTGGCCACAAGGGCAGCTAGTGGTGCATCTGACACCGTTCTTGAAGCATTTGAAGAATGGGAAACACTTTCTCCATGAATTAACACCACACACACACACACACACACACACACACACACACACACACACACGTGAGGAAAGCAAACAGCCAGAAAAAGACATAAGAGGTTACAAAAAAGGGGGACATGGCACACAGGTATACATCCTACCAACTTGTAGAGTGAGATGGTTGCAGTTGGTAGTTATCTTTAAAAGAGGACTCTGCCCATCAAAATGCAAACACAAAACGCGCCAATACGGCATTTGTAGATGATTCCTCTCTTCTCTCTGCTTAGAGTTCTGTTTTCAATGTTAAGTCCTGGAAGCCGAGCTGGAGCCCTACTGAGGAACAATGCCGGCTGCTGGGAGGAGACTTAGGGAGGGGGTGAGTCCCTCCCTAGGATGAAGCAGTCCAGGTCTTACCAAGTTCAGCCAAGACTAGAGCATTTTGCTTCTAGGGTCAGCCAAATGTGTGTTCTCTTCTTGCCCAGTCAGAGCTGTGAGAGTCTAAGGGAAGCCACCCACTGGTAAATGAGAGACAGCGATGCTGCGTCTCATCCCTCACTGGCAAAGGCTGGCTTTGGGATTTTAAAGAAATTAGCCCACTTTAGCATCAATGGTTCACTAAGATGATGAACCCGGCTTTATGACTACAGTTGTGGTCTCTGATCACACCTGAAAGTCAAAGATGGAAGATCTGGGCTATTTCACAACTCATCTCCTAAACAACTGTGACCCAAATTGTGCTGATTCTTCTCTTCCTTACACTGCTGTTCATGACTGAGAAGTCCTCTGCTAAGGGTCCAGGATCCCCAGAGAGACAATCCCCCATCAAGTACCAGCTGGACATGATCTGACAATACCAGATTCCACAAAAGACACAAGGGCGTCACAGCCACAAAACCAGAAACGCATCTTTGGTTCAACCCTGGAAGGGGGAGGTGTAGAACAAACACAACACGGACAGAAAGCCCATTTGGGGGACACTGCTTTCCTTGGGGACGAAACTGTTCGTGAACTGCTCCCAGGGGACAAGCCTGTTCCTTCCCATCCCCCAGCACAGCTAGGCTCCAACCGCAGCAGAAGAACATCAGTGCACAGCAAATGCCTTCTCCTCGCCTTGAGAATCATGCTCTCTCCAGAGCTCTGGAGCCATGTTCCAAGCCCTCTGCTGCTGTCACAATATAAGGCCAGGATGGCTAGGCTGCTGTCCCTCAGCAGGCCACTGTGGTCCAATGCTACTTACCATCACCACCCAGGCCAGCTTTTTGGCCACCTCAGCTGCAGCCTCTCAGAAAAACATGAATTTGGTAGAAATGCTTCCCATCTGACCATCTAGGTTTTAAAAAATTGTTATTTTGAGCCAGACACAGGAGTATACACTTGTAATCCCAACACTTTGGAAGCCGAGGATGGTGACTTTGAAGCCAGCCTGGGTGACTTAATGAGACCATTTCCCAAAAAAAAAAAAAGTTACTTCAATTTAATAGCATCATTTAAAGCAAGTTTTCTTTGGACAAGTTCATTCAATCCTTAGCAAGTTTCAATCAAAAAAAAAAAAAGAAAGAAAGAAAGAAAGAAAAGAAACATAAAAGACAAATTTGTTAGAACATTGCATGGGAATGAGCGTTTTCTCTAGTCTTCACTGTTGGGTTCCATCTTTGTCTGAGGCTCTATCTAGTCTTCCTCCAGAGTTCCTGGGGTCTGACACTGTGACTCACCACTCCTGCTCTCCCGCAGGGACTCACTGTTAGGCTAAGGAGGGTCGATTCCCTCTGTGTCTGTGGAGGAATTCCTAGGCTGGGTGAACATCCTTGCAGTGGTATGGTCCCTGTGAGACTGTGACTGGCCACTGCACACAGCGGTCTGTGAGAGGCTCGCATGTAACAGAGGGAGGAGGGCCTGGTACCCATCTGGAAATCTGAGTGGTCCAGCAGATGGAGGTGTGGTTTTCAGCTCTGAGCCCAGCAGGGGGTATACTGGAGAGGGCTGGATGAGGGGTTGTAGGAAAGAGGGTCTCAGCCTGGAATGGATGGTCCCTACAGCCAGCCCTCCTGCTTCTCAGCATCTCAGAGGATCCGAAGTGAGGCTGGGTGTGCAGGCTTTAAGTCTGTGGCTTCCATCTGATCCGGGTTGGGGCGCTGTGAGGCGGGAGTAAAGGATTCTCTTGTGAGGCTGACTGCTCATGCCCTGGTGTGTGTGTGGAGCTCTGTCCATTCTGTCCTTACAGAGACCCAGAATCTTCCCACCCCAGGTTAACACTGGCTCTTGACACCGTCAGCCATGTCAAAGGAGAGGCTGGAGGGGGCTGTGGGTTGCAGTGGTGACATGCTGGCCTCCAGGGACCTCTCCAAGGAAGGCTGCAGGCTCTGGTGCCGCTTCCTCAGCATCTGTCCAATACCCATCATGGGGAACCTTCCTCTGCTTTTCACACAGTTGGGGCTCCCCAGGGGCTGCGTGAGGCCATTGCTGGGAGCCGGAGGAGGGGAACACACACCCTCCTCTTTTGGAGAGCTGTTCTTATCTTCGTGCCCAAAAGAGACGAGCGTGGAATGCAGTGGAGTTTGCAGAGGCGATGTACTTCCAGAGAGCAACCCCGGAGAGAGCGTCCTCTCACTAGAGTTCCTGCGAGCCAAGCTCACAGGTGAGCTCAGGATCCTATAGTGATGGGAGGGGGACAGCAGTTCTATGTGGTCCTCGCGATCCACTGACTCAAAGGAGCGGACCATATCCAGCAGCAGGGGCTCTTCCTTGGGGAGGATGCTGGCACTTCCCGGCCCTGACTGGTGTGGCTCTAGTTTCTTTACAATCCTGGGTGTCCTGGGAGGTGGGACAGGGATGAATTCCATGGAAGAAGAAGCCACACAATTGGAATCGGAAGTTTTGCGAAAAAGATTGCGGCAGCCGAAGGAATCTACACACCAAGAAAACAAGACCGTGAGCATAGGTTTGGAAAGAGCCGAACACAGCCTGAGCTGTCCCTCTGACTTAACTGAGATAGAAACCCGGTGCAAGACAGGAGGAAGCAAGAAACCAATGACCTGGGATGGTTAGAGGAAGCGTCAACCGAAGCTCCTGAGGTCACAGCAGGAGCCCCAGAAGTCCTAGGGTATAGGGGGCAAAAGGCTAGACTAACACTACTCCCCTTTGATAACTGAAAATTCCTGACTCTATCAAGAGGCCTTTGAACAAAGAGGTTTACCCGCTCAACGGGACATCCATTAAAGCTTGGAGGGACACAGACTCTGACTTACCGAACACCAACACATCTGGTCTCTTGACTCCTGGCCCTGGAAGGACTTGTGCCCCAACTCTCTTGTTAAGTTTATCATGGTTTAAAAAAGAAATATGTAACAGAAGGTTTATCAACGTAGGTTCTTTCTGTCTACAGCTCAGCAATGCATACACATGGATTTCACCCTACGGAAATAGTGCCGCCATTACCCGGTCGGCCACTCTCCTTGTCTCCCTACACTCTGGCAAGCCCCACTCTACTTGCCAATCTGTGAACTTGGCCGCTCTAGGAATGCAAATAGCCTCCCCATACAGCATCCGGACTTTGAAGACTGGCTCATCCCCTTAGTGCCAAGACTTCTAGGTTCATCCAGGCTGTGGGTGTCTCTCCTTTCTCAAGCCTCCCTTGTGGCTTTGAACTCAGTGAGGCCTCACCAACTGCAAACAGAAATATGTAGCAAAGGCAACCAGCCAATGCCCAGACTTTCCATCTTGAGTTGGTACAGACCAGAATCCAGGTTTGTGAACTGTACTAGGAGAGAGAGGGGAAAGCCCCAGAGGCTTGGCACGTGGCAGGAATAAAGCAGAATAAGCTGTGTCTTGGGCTCTTTGCACTGCCTTAATATTTATTTCACGGGCTGCATCATGGCCCAGCCGCAAGAGCAAGCTGCTGCCTAGTGTGGGTGATTTCAGGAACAGCCTCGGGCACTGAGAATCTCTCTTGCCCACATAAATAAATACTCAGACGCAGAAATAAATCTCCATGGGCAGCAGATGCCTGAGATTCGACAGCAGAAAGAAGTAAGGCTTCATTAATGGCTATTACTGTCGGTGCTCCTGTTGGCTGGGGAGCATTGCTTCTTCTCCTGGGCCTGCTGTGTTTGTGCACCAGGACAGGTTGCTTTGGGCATTGATGGGATAGCAGCTGCCACCCTGGGGTCACACTAAGCAATGCAACAAACTTGAGTTAACCTCAGATGGCCACACCCCTCTCTGAGCCTCAGATGCTGCAACCTGTATAAATAAACAATAAAACCTCTGCACTCCTGCCTCAAGATTCCATGTTAGGATACCCCCAGCTTCCGTGTCTCCCTCCCCGCGGGTGTTTCTCCCGAGCGTCTCAAACCATCCTGGAAGGAGGCTCATATGTACCAGCAATGGACTGAATTCTGAATCACGACACATTGGATCTACTTAGTAGGTCTAGCAGCCAGTGGATATTACAACTAAGGGACGCAATGAAGACCTTCAGCCCACAATGAACAATAAAGCTGGAACTTGAACTTGGGTCTGAGAATCCTCCCACCACTCTAGAACCCAGACACAGCAGCCATGCGTGAATGTCCCATGGGGCCATGTTAATAAGAAGAGCTCCAGTAAGACCCCCACCCCCGCAACTGCTTTTGCCCTCCACCTCCTGCTCCTGCTGCTATCTCCCTATCCCACTGACCCGCTATCTCACGTACTCGTTCTGGCCCCAGAATGTCATGTGTGCAGGTCTCTCATCCTGCACCCCTGTCTCTAGTCCATGCCCTGATCTCCTCTTGTGATACCTTCCACACTTGCCTCTCCCACAATACCATGCAGCCGAATTTCTGCTCCTACATCCCATGAACCCCCAAACTCTTAGACCACAATTACTCCTACAGTGCCACACACCCCAGCCTCGGCTCCCCCACACACCCCAGCCTCGGCTCCCCCACACACCCCAGCCTCGGCTCCCCACACACGCCAGCCTCGGTCCCCCACAACGCCAGCCTCGGCTCCCCACAACACACGCCAGCCTCGGCTTCCCCCCACACACGCCAGCCTCGGCTCCCCCACACACGCCAGCCTCGGCTCCCCACCCACACGCCAGCCCTCGGCTCCCCCACACACGCCAGGCCCGGCTCCCCCACACACCGCCAGCCTCGCGCTCCCCCACCACACCCCAAGCCTCGGCTCCCCACACACCCCAGCCTCGGCTCCCCCACACCACCCCAGCCCTCGGCTCCACCACACCGCCAGCCTCGGCTCCCCCACACACGCCAGCCTCGGGCTCCCCACACACGCCAGCCTCGGCTCCCCCACACCACGCCAGCCTCGGCTCCCCCACACACCCCAGCCTCGGCTCCCCCACACACGCCAGCCTCGGCTCCCCCACACACACGCCAGTCTCTGTTCCAGCAACACTTTCCGCCCTGATTTCCACCTCTATAGTTCTACGCACCCCAACTCTTCGCCCACAGCCCCACACACCCTGAGGACTTGCTGCCATGTCTCAGCGCCCCCCCCAACATTATGTACCTGCAGCACTGTGTACCCTTATCTCTGTTTTCATTATACCGCGTGCTCACCTCGGTCTTCTCAATTCCTGCACAGGTGGGCAACACCCCACTGTTTGGCCCCCAAGTCCCATCGCCTTAGATGTGCCAATGGTACCTTCCCAAAGGCATAATCACCCCTGTCCCGAGGCTACACAGCCACCCGCAGGGAGCAGGACCGTGGAGCTGACCCACCTTTGTCGGGAAAGCCTGCCTTGGAGGCCTTGCGGTCTTTGAGGAGGGCTTTGGTGTTCTGGATCTGTGTGGTGAGTGAGGCTGAGGGCTGTTTGTGAGGGGGCAGGCTCTTGTCCAACTTCTTGGAAAACGGACGATGAAGAAAATCACCCCTCTTTTCTTGTTCTTTGGGCTTTTTATCCTTCAAATCAAAAGCGAGTAGACATAGTCAGACGCCCACAAGAATGTACTTTAAGATTCTCCTCTGAAAGGCCACCCAAATAGAAGAGGGGAACTCCAGCTCTCAAACGCTGTATACTTTGCAGTGTGTGGATTAGGTGGGGTGCAGGCTGAGGACTAGCCCACTCTCCAGGGGCCAGCTCCCTCTGCCCAGAGCAAATAAACCTGGATTCTCTCGAGCTTACTGGAACTGCACTGTCGACATGTTCCAGAGTGGTCAAGGCCACCCTATATGATCAGGCATTCTGGAAAAATCTGAAGGAACTAAGGAACAACCCAGAGTTCTAAAGCACTACTGTGTGCATTTGAAGTATGGCTCTAGTTAGGCTTGGTGCAGGGTGTCTTCCTGGGGGTGTCTATGACGGTGACCCCCTCAGATCCTTAGCCAATGAGAGCACTGATCCTGTCTATGCGTCTGCTGGTGGCTTCAAAGTTTGAACAGAATGCTAGGGCAGAAAGAGGTAACACTTAGGGAGGCGGGGCTTGTTTGAGACAGAGGTCCCTGAATGTGTGGTATTGGTCTCTTCCGATCCCTCCATTTGCTTCCCATCCACCATGATAGAAACAGCTCTGCTATGCCCTTACCCTGTGGCCTGAAGCCTCTGAAATCATAAGCAAAATAATTTGTCCTATAAATTGTTTTTCTCAGACAGATAACACAACAAGAAAAAAGCCCAACATAGACCTGTCTAAAAATACTAAATCTGTCCATCCATCCATCCATCCATCCATCCAACCATCATCATCAAGTGGTACCCTCAGACACCAACTGCAATGAAGGCTTTGCCAACAGAGAGATAGCTGCTTTCATTTAACCTTAGACCCAGTGTGTTTAGTCTAAACCCCATAGAGCCCTGAGAAGTCCTTTTCTACTGTCTAAGCATGGGAGCATTTACACAGAGATCTAAACCTCACATGTATGCTGCCATTTTTTTAGCTGTAGAGTTAATCTTTATAT